>NC_056737.1:1919555592-1919730592 GCF_019279795.1 Protopterus annectens
TTCAAGGGCCTTTTTTTCCTTTCAAATTTTGAAAATGAAATCCCTGAGCACAATTCACTGAAATATCACTTCACTGAAAACACATTTGACTGAAACTCGTTTCGTCCAGACAGGTAAATGCCCCGTTCCCCATTGTAGTGCGATCCTGGAGTTAGTATATACTGTTAGGTGGGGTGTAGGGGGCACAGCTCCCCACATAGTTTGGGTATATATTATTTTCTGGAAAGGGTTATTCATTTGACTTGTAAGAATCCAAGTCTGTGGTTTACAACATTTAAAATAGGTGGGAGCTATTCTCCCCAACACCCCCCCTTACTATATATACTAACTCCAGGATTGCACTACATATGGCAGAAACACTGGAGCACTTATGGACAGTATTCAGCGCCACTGGAACATCCTGTTGGCAGACAAACTCTCTGAACTCTTGGAAAATAGATGCCATTTCTCCTTTAGGAAGGGCAAAAATTTGGGCTCCAACTTCAATCACTATAAACATGGGACCTACCATAAGAAGGAATATGTTCAAACTACACAACTTGGGGATCAAGTAGTTGGCCGTTTCCCTTGTGGTCATTGTGCATACTGCTCTAGCGTTATGAAGACTAAAGTCCTTCAGTATCAAAAATACCAGTCTAGTATTTAACATCTCATTTTTTGCTAACTGTCAGACAGATTGGGTGATATATCTAGCCATGTGCAATTGTTCAGCTTTCTATATATAGGTCCAGACTTCCAAAACCCATTAAATTTAGGATTTCTGTGACATTAAACATCAAAACATTTACCAATGCTACTACAAACATACCACAATACATAAGAAATGCCTTTTTTAGTACTATTATTGACTGGATTTGGGTTTGAGATCCAATAGAACAGGCTGGCACAAATACTAAATAGAAAAAAAAGAAAAAAATGGATGATGGATTGGGGGTTTATTTGCCCCGGACTTAATGAAACACAGTAATCAAGTCACATGTTTTATGTTAACATAGTATTGACTATATAAAGGGAGTTTGTTATACATAAGAATTTACACTGATAAAGGCTATGTGATTTGTCAAGCTGAAACCCGGTTTGTTGTTCTCCTATATTTTCATATGCCTTTTAGCAAACATATTAAATATTCTTTGTATCTGCCTGATCTGCTGGTTTCCTCATTTTGGTTTTTTGGAACACATTGTTTTGAAACCTTGCAGTTGCTGCAGCTGTAGAGATAGTACTTGTACTGTAGACTGCTTAACACAGACACTTTTTCCTACAAGCTGTTTACATCCCATCAGTTCAGATGTGAAAGCAGATTGATTAAGCAGGTCCATGACTCAATCCCACAAATGGATGTTAAACAGGGATGTGTTCCTAGACCTAGTCCATTGATGGGGTACTCCACAGGATGATCTATTTGCCTCCCCCATTAACAGACAGCTTACCAAATATTGTACTAGGATTCAGTGGCGGCTGGTGACTTCAAATCACAGGGGGGCTGCAGGAGACAGCTGAATGGGTGGGGTCAGGGGAAGGGTGTGATCTGACATAAAGGGGAGCTATGCAAAACCACAAACTATCTTTAATTAAATACTGCCCTGGGTGGCAAACCATAAATTATGAAAGTCAATCAAGACAAAAATAAGTGTAGAAAGAATAAAAATATTTCCAATGCATTGGCTGCATGACAGCTTATAATATCTAGATGGGAAACAAAAGGTTGTGAGGCATGAAAAATAAATTACTTTTTAAATACATTACTGGAATGCCAGTCAAAATCAAGTATAAGAAAAACCAGAAGCACTCAGCTCAAACCCACTTTGCTCCTTGCACTGCAGTTCTAATATAATATATTCAGCTTTATTGGTACCAAGTAGCATGCTGAAAGTGAAATCCCTATGTGATACTTTACTTGTAAAAATGTTTCTTTATCCAAAAAGAAGACCTGCTGCCTGACAACTTGTTTCATGAGAGAAACAGTAAAAGTAAAATGAAAAAGCAAACAAGAAACAAACAAGATACATTGCTTGGGATTACCAACACAGGTTATGGACCACACATGATTTGGCATTCTGTTTTAGTTTCTGGGTGAGTCTGTAGCGATGACTGGAAGTCTCAACAAGTGTAATGAGCTTTTAAAATGTGGAATCCCTGTCCTTAATACCCAAGGCTTATACATTACCTAGTCAGAGTATTCTCTGCATGGCAACAAGCAGAAAGCAATGTTGGCAATTCTTTGGCACAGTATGCTTAACAAGAAACACTTGCATCTTCTGATGTCAGACAAACTTACCTTATGGTCATTAAAGCATTACTACTTAAACACAGAGCAACAGGCACTTTGAGTAATAAGCATAAATCTGAGTAATAAGCATAAATCAACAGTACAAAATAGCAATAGAAACCAGACCATTCTGCAAAATCAAAGACAGATGAAAAGCCACTGTAGTACTTAAGCAGTGTCCTCCCCATCCAAGGTAGATACAACTTCTCACATGCCTTGCCCGTTATCAGAGTCACTACATGGGGGTAGGTTAACAAGCATGTCATAATTTGAAATTTCTCTGGCTGACTGTGATGGCCCTGACATGACTTTTACTCTCTCAACCTCCAAGGCAGGAAATCTGGACAAAGCCATGCACAGAAGTGGGACAAGGCCCAAAAAATAAGGACAATTTTAAATATTGCTCTAATAAACTTAGAAAGATAATAGAATAAATTCTTGCGTGGTATGAATTTTCTGAAGGTATAAAATCTGAATCAAATGTCTGTCATTTCTAACTTCAGTCTTTAGTGATTTGTACTAATTTGCCAAAAAACATAATTTTATGAAAAATGGACCAAAATGTGATGCAAAATATAAAATAGACACACAATACAGCTGCTACCTGTCAAGAAGGGACACTTTAATATTAGTACTGCTACCTTCAGGCAGCCTGACAAAACAAAGAATCTATGCATTTCAAGTAATCTATAGCTTTGATTATTACAGTTATTTCTTAGTGTAAACCCTCCATGTTTTCTTCCAGTACTATTTTGCGGAGGATTAATGGGGAAGAGCAACATTTGGAACCCAAAAATTAGGGACAGGAGGTTGGCTATGCCTAATTCTATAAAGCAGATTTATTTGTGTACCTCTCAACCTGTTAATGCAGTAAATCTAGAACAAGGCCAAATATATTAGGGGCACATATAGAAACAGTACTAATTGCTCTTGTATAAATTAGAGACAGTTGATAGAACAGCTCTGCTTAACATGCATTTTTCTGAAGGTTATGAAGTCCCTGAAGCTTTTATTTAGTGACTTCTGTGGCAAATCATTTAGGAATTAAAACTACAAATTTTATGAAGAACAAACCAAAATAAGAAGCAAAAATCTATTCATTCTTTGAAAATCTGGACAGTTGGGAGGTATAGTTCAGCTGGAGCCTGTCTGAGTTTGCTGCCCTTCCCCCTGACAAAATAATGGGTTGAATGGAGCCTCTGCAGCCATTCCAATGAACCATTACTTGGCTGGCTTCACTCCATTTACCATAAACACTAATGTGCATACTGCTTTACTTCTATGATGAGTTTGGACTTCATTTGAAAGTTTTATTTTGTATTTGGCTTTCAAACACTAAGTCATCTGTTAAACAAAGCAAAATTACAGTCTCTGAAAATACAAACTTAGCATTGAAACTTCTCTGCCCATGACTCACATTCATTGAAACAGCAACTGAAACCCACATTCAAAGAAAATACATTTTGCCAATTGGCAGATAAAGAATTAATTTTGGGCTGTTTTCAAATCCCATGACCTGCATATAGAACATACATGTGCTCTTTGATACACCTTCCTCATTGTACTAAAATTATATTCCTTGTACAATACAGTACACTTGTTAGGGTGTTTTAAATTTGTTTTGAACCCATTTTTCCAGTAAGCAATGAAACAAATCCTTATGCACCCATAATGGCAAAACTGCCCAGTTGAGAACATTTATCATAAAAAGTCTACTCAGACTTCCACAGTCCACCATTATTAGTAAATATACACAATTCTACAGTCCACCATTATTTGTAAATATGCACAATTCCCACAGTCCACCATTATTAGTAAATATGCAGATTCTACAGTCCACCATTATCAGTAAATATGCACTGAATTCTACCAGTCCACCATTATCGAGTAAATATGCACAATTCTACAGTCCACCTTTATCAGTAAATATACTGAATTCTACAGTCCACTGCTATCAATAAATATGCACAATTCTACAGTCCATTATCAGTAAATGTAAATCTCTGAAATTAAGTCATCTAATAATTCCACATTAAAAGAAATCTAACTTAACTAATGGAAGCGGTTTGCTGCCTATGTCCATGTTCATGGTTTCATCGAAAAATAAAGTGTCTGTGCCCTCAGGAATAAATTACCTATATTACATTAAAATGATAAGCTAGTAATAATATTGCAGAGGAAATGGATGGCAAACTGATAACAAACTCATAGTTAGTATCTTCACCAAGGAGACATTCTCAGTGCGGCATCCACCCCTTGTGGGGAGTGGGACACAGCCTTCTGCATCAAAAGCAAGTTACACAATCTGTTGCTATGAGTATTAAACAGAGCCAAAGCACTAAACTTCTATTCCCTACATCTCAACTCCTTGTAAAATCTACTCAATGCTCAACTTCCATCTCAACTTAGCAGCTCAGAAACTGGAAAAGCCAAAATGTATTGGAAGTCAAAAAGCCCAAAACAGGGACACATTAAACATTGGCAACATAATCTTTGGAAGAGTTGCTAGAATAAAATGTTGTGTTGCCATATTTACTGCCAGGGTCCCTGAGCAAAAACAGTCCAGGTAACATACCACTCACATACATCAGCTGCTTTGTAAAGAGGAAGACTGAAACTTAAATGGCTATCATTTGAGTGAATTCAGTTCTGCCTGTCAACCTCTTGAGTAACTTACCTGGACAAACCCAGTAATGAGGGAATCACAGCCCTCAAACATATTCCCAGTGAATTCAGTTCATATGACTGTCAACCTTAGCACAAAATTATGAATGAAACCAATAATGAGAGTCTGATCCCAAAATAGGGACAAATTTAAAATATTCATCTTATAAACTTAGAAAGTGCTAGAAAAAGGTTATTGCTACCTGTATTCTGAAAAACATGAAGTTTGAAGTCAAATGCCTGTCAATTTTACTGCGGATGAGACAAAACCAATTTTCATGAGATGCGGGATTAATACTGCCAGACCGTCTTTGTAAAATGGCAGGGCACCAAACTTAAATCCACACAAACACGGGAGGAGATGCAGACTCCACACAGAAGCCACTAACCAAGAATCAAACCAGAAACCTATGGCGCAGAGCAACAATACTACCACTGCACCATCAAATATGCAAGAAATTAAACATTCCAGGAAACACAAGTCACAAAATTCAAATGCCTGTCAATTTTACTCGCGGACAAAACAAAACAATTTTCAGCAGAGGCCTTGGGGATTAAAACTGCGAACCGTCTTAAAATGGCAGGGCACCAGAGCAAATCACACAAACACAGGGGGAGATGCGGACTCCCACACAGAAGCCACCCCAACCAGAATCAAACCAGAAGAAAACCTACTATATAGCTGTTGAGGCAACAATACTACCACTGCACCCATCAAATATGGGGTGCAAACACATTCAGAAACCTGAGTCTGAAATTCAAATGCCTGTCAATTTTACTGCGGACAGAACAAAACCAATTTTCAACAGAGATGCAAGAGAGTTAATACTGCTGAACCGATCTTTGTAAAATGGCAGGGCACCAGAGCAAATCCACACAAACACAGGGAGGGAGATGCAGACTCACACGAAAGCCACTAACCAAGAATCAAACCAGAAAACCATGGCTGTGTGTAACTTAATACACCACTGCACCATCAAATATGCAGGGGTGCAAACATTCCAGAAACCACAAGTCCTAGAAATTCAAATGCTTACCATCTGGTGCCCCTGCGGACAGAACTCGAAACCAATTTTCAAAGCTGAGATGCAGGGATTAATACTGCAGACCGTCTTTATGCAAAATGGCAGGGCACCAGAGCAGTCCACCTGAAACACGGGAGGAGATGCAGGCTCACAGAAACCACCCCAACCAAGGAATCCAAACCAGAAAACCCTATAGCTGTGTGGCAACAATTACTGCACCATCAGAATATACAGAGGAATTAAACATTCAGAAACCTGAAGTCCTGAAATTCAAATGCCTGTCAATTTTATTTAACATTTGTTGATGTTAATCAGGACAGTCTGACTTGGAACAAAAACAATTTGGAAAATAGATGCCATTTCTCCTTTAGGAAGGGCAAAAATTTGGGCTCCTACTTCAATCACTATAAACATGGGACCTACCATAAGAAGGAATATGTTCAAACTACACCCCTGGGGGATCAAGTAGTTGGCTGTTTCCCTTGTGGTCATTGTGCATACTGCTCTAGCGTTATGAAGACTAAGTCCTTCAGTATCAAAAATACCAGTCTAGTATTTAACATCTCATTTTTCGCTAACTGTCAAACAGATTGGGTGATATATCTAGCCATGTGCAATTGTTCAGCTTTCTATATAGGTCAGACTTCAAAACCCATTAAATTTAGGATTTCTGAGCATTTCTGTGACATTAAACATCAAAACATTGCCAATGCTTTATACAAACATACCACAATACATAAAAATGCCTTTTTTAATTTTACTATTATTGACTGGATTTTGGGTTTGAGATCCAATAAGACAGGCTGGCACCAAATACTAAATAGAAAAAAATGGATAATTAAGTTGGGAGGTTTATTTGCCCTCGGACTTAATGAGCACCGGTAATCAAGCCACACGTTTATGTTAACATAGTATTGACTATATAAGGGAGTTTGTTATACATAAGAATTTTACACTGATAAAGGCTATGTGATTTGTCAAGCTGAAACCGGTTTGTTCTCCTATATTTTCATATATGCTTTTTAGCAACGCATATTAAATATTCTTTATCTGCCACAGTCTGCTGGTTTCCTCATTTTGGTTTTTTGGAACACATTGTTTTGAAACCTTGCAGTTGCTGCAGCTGTAGAGATAGCTTTTGTACTGCAGACTGCTTAACACAGCCACTTTTTCCTACAAGCTGATTACATCCCATCAGTTCAGATGTGAAGGCAGATAGGTCCATGACTCAATCCCACAAATGGATGTTAAACAGGGATGTGTTCCTAGACCTAGTCCATTGATGGGGTACTCCACAGGATGATCTGTTTGCCTTCCCCATTAACAGACAGCTTACCAAATATTGTACTAGGATTCACACCCTTGGGACATAGAAGGTGGATGCTCTTTCCTTTCCTTGGAACGGGATGTTTGTGTATTCATTCCCCCTTCCCCCTTATTCAGAAAGTTCTACTGAAAGAACAACCAAAAAACTTGCAGGTGAGCACCTTTCGGCCAAGACAGCACTGGTTCCCCCTTCATCACCTAGCCAAGGGCAATCACCACAAGTTACCACTCAGGATGGACCTACTCACACAGGACAAGGGAACTTTAATACATCCTCAAATGTCCACCCTAAACCTAACTCTATTGGGTGATAGGGCTTTGAATCCCTTTAAATCCCTTTAAACACCTTTACACTGAGGACATGCTGCAGGTTCTGCAGGAGGCCAGAAAACCCACTACCAGAAAATCCCATCTAACCAAACGGAAGAGGCTTTCTGTCTGGGGTCTAAAAACCACTGTTTGTGGAGCCATCAGTGGTCCTGTCTTACCTGTGTGAACGATGAAAAGTGGCTTGTCATATTCTTCCATCAAGGCATATATATCTGCCATCTCAGCATGTTTACTTTTGGCTCCTCCCTTGGTGTCCAGGTTGGAAGTTAAGTCGTTCCTGAAAGGAGTTATACACATGAGACCACCAAGGAAACCAATTCCTCCCCCATGGGATCTCAACTTTGTGTTGTAAAAGCTTACCATAGCTCCTTTTGAGCCAGCTAAGGCCTGTTCTCTACAACACTGCACCTGGAAAAAGTTTCTCCTAGTGGCTATTACCTCAGCCAAAAGGGTTTCTAAACTGCAAGCCATCATGGCATCATCTCCCTTAACAGCTTTCCATCAGAACAGGGTAGCCCTTCGTACCAACCCATCTTTCATGCCCAAGGTAGTGAATGCGCTATCACTGAATCAGGCCATCAATCTCCCTACCTTCTTCCCATCTCCACAATTCTCTAGTGAAAGGATCTTTCACACTTTGGATGTGCACAGACAGCTCAGATACTACTTGGCAAAGACCAAGTCCATCCGTAAGTCTGTTAGACTTTTTGTTTCCTATCACCAAAGAGCCCTGGTACATCCTGTTTCAAAGAAAACTATTTCCTCCTGGATTTCTAAAGTCATTACCTTCTGTTACACCGCAAATGGGAAGGATCTTCCTTCTCCAGTTAAGGCACACTCCACTACAGCTGTGTCTTCTTCTGGGGCCTTCTTTAAAGCTTTGGATACAGCTTCCATTTTGGAGGCAGCTAAATGGTCATCTGTTCACACTTTCACCAAACACTACAAATTGGATATTATCTCCAGGTCCAGAGGACGATTTGCCAGGGCAATTCTGCATGGATTTGTGGAAAATGTCTCTGCCTCTCCTCCCAATCCCAGTTATGCATGAGCTTTGGCATTCTCCTTCAGGCTACGGATACTGCAGCATATGAAAAGAAGGACATAGAATAGTTGTGTAAAATCTTACCATAACCATAGACGTCTTTCTCTTCTATATGTTGCAGTACAGTTTCCCCCCCTACCTTCACCTGACACTTGCTTGACCCCTGGATACTCACTTTGTTCAGGCTGATACTTTGTGGCATTCATTTCTGAGGTAGGTGCGCGCTGATGTCCACTTTATAACTGATGTCCATTTATGGCAGACATACGCTGTGTGATCCGGGCAATCGCATGTACCTTCGCAGTGGCATTTTAACTTTGGTATAATGACCGGACTTACGAGTCAACTGGGGGGTGGACTCGCTCATATTATGGATACTGCAGCATATAGAAGAGAAGGACATCCATGGTTATGGTAAGATTTTACACAACTTGTGTCTTTTCTGTTACCTTTCCACCACCTCTGGAACAGGAAGAATGTATAGATGATAATTGGATACAAGAAAATATTCTATTTAAGGAAAGAATTAGGCAGTCATCTTACATTTTCATCTTATGTTGACAATTAAGAGAAAAGTTTATGCTAAAATATTCTACATTTCCTTTGGTTACACAGTTTTGCATAAGATATTAAAAATGCCAGAAAAGCCTTTACTGATCTTATCTTTGATAACTGCTTGTTTAATGTAGATGAAGTAATTACAAATGCGTATAACTCTGTTTTAAGATGCAAGTCTCACCACTCTCAGCTGCATACAAAATAGGCGAAGGTCTCTGACGCAGAGAAGACAGCTTCGTATATTTATGAATACAGCTGCAAATGACTTATTCCCAGTGTCATTTTACAGAACTTTGCACATTAAAAAGTATAAACCTCAGTATATAGAGTATAAATAAAAATGAATATAATCTATATTAATGCATATGTTTGCATGCAAAACATCAAACTAACAACATCTAAATATAGCTAGAGTCGCTTTGTGGTTCAGTAGATAGCCAAATAGCAAGCAGCAATTATGCTTTTCATCATAATCATCATCAACCCCTTTTCCCCCATTTTTCTACATGGGGTCAGGGTATCGTGTTAACTGTTGCTATCTCTCTTGATTCAATGCCACAATCCTGGCTTCTTCGACACTTATGTCTGACTGACGAAAGTCTTCTTTCACACAATCCATCCACCTCTTTGCTGGATGTCCTAATCGCCTCTTACCTTCTTTCCTGTCTGTCCCAAAATCTTCTTCACCAGAATGTCTTTTGCTTTTCTGCATGTGTGTCTGAACCTCCGTAATGCATGCATCCTACCACCCTTTTCAGGCACTTAATTTCCATCACCTCTAACTTCCTCATCTTCTCTGCCTTTACTGCCCAAGTTTGTGTACCATACAGTAGTACTGGTTGCACCACTGTTTTGTACACCTTATTTTTCAGCTTCTTTGGCATTCTTCTGTCATTCACTACACCTGAGACTCTATGCCAGTTGGCTGCAGCCCTCTGATTCTAGCTTTGACCTCTTCATTCAGACTTCCCTTCTCCTCAATCACCCATTCCAGATACGTGAAGCTATTAACCTGTTCCACTATCTTCCCTTCTATCTCAATTCTCATCTTCTTCCGATTTCCCCAATTTGCTGCCATTAGCACTGTCTTATCTGTGCTTAGTTTCATCCCATGTGCCTTCAGTTTTGCATTCCATTCCCCTATCCTTTGCTGAAGTTCTTGCTCAGAGTTGGCCTGTAATGCCATATCGTCTGCCTACAGCAACTTTGTTGATCTGTCTCCTCCAATCTGTTTGCTAATGTAGTCCATCATCAGTATGAACAGCAATGGGCTTGGAGCTGAACCCTGGTGCACACCCACTCCCGCTGGAAACCCCTCTAGGAGACCGAACACTGTACTCGAGTCACTAGGTCTCTTGTACATAGCCTGCACTAATTCTACCAATGGTTCTGAGACTTCGGACCACTGTAGTACTGCCCAAATCAGCTTTCTTGGGCTCTTGTCATATGCTTTCTCCAGGAATGCCCAGTTGGACTCTTTCTTCATCTCTAGCTTCTTCTCAACTATCTGTCTCACTGCAAACATCACGTGTCAGTAGTACTGCATCCTGAGCTGAATCCAAACTGCTCATCTCCCATCTTACTTTCCTCTACTCTGCGTATCCATTTATAATCACCCGCTTCAGAACTTTCATGCAATGTGACAGCAGTTTGATACCTCTGTACTGCTCACAGGTCTGGATGTCCCCTTTGTTCTTGCACACTGGCAAAAGTATGCTTATTCTCCTGTCATCTGGAAAACATCTTTCTCTCCACACTGCTAAAAGTACCCTGAGAAGACAATTCTCCACTATATCACCCAGCATCTTTATCATATCTGTTGTGACCTTATCTCATGTTCAGGGACAGTAAGCAGAGGTCAAACCACAGGCTAGCATTTTTAGTCTCGGACTTATATCTACTCTCCACCACTCTACATTTTTAAGTCTACTCATGACTTAAAAGGGCTTGACGCCAACCAGGGCCTTCCTCGCTGCTTTTATTATTTCAATATAAAACTCAAGAATTCATCTTGAGCTTTTAAGAGTTTCCCCATGCCTGGTTCTCTGGCACAGAAAGATGGAACCCTTACTTTGACTTAGGTGACTGCAGTTTCAATAGTGGCCCCTGCACTTGAGGAGACCGGTAGAGAAGGTGAGAAATGAAGAAACATGGCATGTCTGCCTCTCCCAAGGGTGTATGGAGGGTTGAGAGCATTCACAGATCCCACAGGGAAGTGTAATCTCTGTGGAGGAGAGCAGGGAAATGATTTACTGTTTTTGAGGAGAAGGCTAGGACTGCTAGTTGACAATGTCCCTTGCAATCATGAGGGATGACCAGCATGAAAGCCCACTGCACATCTTCTCTAGTTCCACAAGCCAAACATTTGCAGGGAACAACATGGCTTAAAAGCAGAAAACTCAAACCACCCCTGATGGCTGCCTGAATGATAGCCCATCCCAAATGACACTCTCCCAGGTGATGAGGCTACCTAAAATAATTTTTAACTAGATTTTTCTTAAGTTATCTCAGAGTATAATATTACTTGCTAGTCTTCTACGTGATGAATATCAAGCTCTCTACTGTGTGAATGTTTCTACCTTATAATTACTTGTTCTCATCTCTTTCTCTCTTGAGATAATGCTAACGTATCATTAATCAGACACCCATATAAATTGTTTTCTAGTCTATTGGTGTCATGTACTTTGATGTTAATCACTATTATTCTTTTGCATTTTATCAGCTTAATGGAGCTCATCTCCCCAGGCTTCTACTGAAAATGGACATGTATCCAGTTAGATAAGCTCGATCAACAAATGTAAAATAAAAATAAAATAAAATAAAATAAATGAGACAAAATGGGTCAACAGGAAGAAGGCTGATTGACAGGAAGCAGAGGCAAAAAGTATATAAAAAATGGACTACAAGTAACTTCATTACCTTCCACCAATAGTGACTTTCCTGAATGGTTCAGATAACTTATCTAAATTACGGAGAAAAAGAATTTACTTGCCCAGGCCATTAAGCTCTACTCACCCTTATGATCCGCTCATTCCTCCACTGGCTAGCTAAAGCTATGCGGCCCACTAGGGTGACAGGCTAATGTAAGTTGCATTCTTGGGTGGTTCAGATTTTACTTTACTGCCCATCCTTTATTCCACTTTGCATAACTTCAGGGCAGATCTATGTCCACTGATGGTCTACTTGTGTATTTCCCATGGTTTCACTAAAACACCTCCTGTCCCACATGATAGGCTAGTCAGCAAAACACCAATTATTCTCAACCTCAGCTGACTCCCGAGGGCCTGAATCTGCTAATCAAACCTTTATCTTTTGCACAGCAGTCACGGTTACATCCTTCTGCGCCACAAAGCAGATCATTAATATTTCTACTTTTACAATCATCATCATCATCATCTTCTTTCGGCTGTTCCTGTTAGGGGTCGCCACAGTGGATCACCTGTTTCCATTTCTTCTTGTCCTCTGCATCTTGGTCTGTCACACCAACCACCTGTATGTCCTCTTTTACCACATCCATAAACCTTATCTTAGGCCTTGCTCTTTTCCCGTTACCTGGTAGCTTCATCCTTAGCATCTTTTTCCCAATATACTCAGCATCCCTCCTCAGCACATGTCCAAACCAACGTAATCTTGCCTCTCTGGCTTCGTCTCCAAACCTTCCAACATGGGCTGACCCTCTAATATACTTATTCCTAAATCCTGTCCAACTTCGTCCCACCCAGTGCAAATCTTAACATCTTTAACTCTGCCACATCCAGCTCAAACTCCTGCCTTTTTGTCAATGCCACTGTCTCCAACCCATAGAACATAGCTGATCTCACTACCCTCTTGTAGACCTTCCCTTTCACTCCTACAGGTACTCGTCTGTCACAAATCACTCCTGACACTCTTCTCCACCCACTCCATCTTGCCTGTACTCTCTTCACCTTTCTTCCACACTCAACCTTACTCTGAACTATTGACCCCAAGTGTTTAAACTCATCCACCTTCGCCACCTCTAATCCTTGCATCCTCACCATTCCTCTATCCTCCCTCTCATTCACACACGTCCTGCTGACCTTCATTCCTCTTCTCGCTAGAGCATATCTCCATCTCTCCAGGGTCTCCTCCACCTGTTCCCTACTCTCACCACAGATTACAATGTCATCTGCAATCATCATAGTCCACAGGAGACTCCTGTCTGATCCTTCACCAATGCAAATAAGAAAGGGCTCAGAGCTGATCCTGGATGTAACCCCACCTCCACCTTAAACGCATCCGTCACTCCCACCGCAGACCTCACCGCTGTCAGACTACCCTCGTACATATCCTGTACCACTCTTACATACTTCTCTGACACTCCTGACTTCCTCATACAATACCACAACTCCTCTCTAGGCACCCTGTCATATGCTTTCTCTAAGTCTACAAAAACACAATGCAACTCCTTCTGACATTCTCTGTACTTCTCCATCAACACTCTCAGAGTGAGCAAACATCTCATCTGTAGTGCTCTTTCCCGGCATGAAACCATACTGCTGTTCACTAATCATCACGTCCCTTCTTAACCTAGCTTCCACTACTCTTTCCCATAACTTCATGCTGTGACTGATCAGTTTAATCCCTCTGTAGTTACTACAGCTCTGCACATCACCCTTATTCTTAAAATATTTCTACTTTTACAATATTGCCATCAATTTTTCAATTATTTAGGTTCAAAATTCTACCACAGATCTTTTTCTGTTCTGCAGTGCATTATGTAAAACATTTTTATGCCATTTCATGAGCAGATGTCAATTTTTTCACATCAGTCTTTACTGCTCTTTTTCATTTTGTTTTACTTTAACAAATTCACACCTGCCAGTATTCAGTTAATGCATCAAATTCCTGTGCCCTGGAAATCTTGACAGTTTCACTTTCAAACATGCCTAAATCAAATCAGTCCTCAAAATTAAACATCTGTCCGCTGTCCCTGATTTCCATCCAACTGTAGACTTATTAAGCAATAACCAATGAGTGGGTATGGGTAAATCTTCAATATATCCAGACCCATGAGTCAGTTATTGCTATTATACAATGACATCATTTAAGAAAGAGTTTACTTTTCTTAAATAATGTCTTTGTATAACTGCACTGTCATGTTCCTCTGCACTATTTATGCATTCTTCCACATTTGTTCATGCACATCAGTGCTGTGGAAAACAACTGAGAAAGGAAGATCTCCGTTGCCTTTTTTTTTTTCTTTTTTTTTTTTAATTATAAAATCTGGATAATTTAGAGGTATGAAAGAGAGAGAGGGGGCAGAAACACAAGGAAAATCCGGTATGTTTCTTTAATCTTGCAGAATGTATGTACCTGATTTTCCTTGTATTTGCTCTGCCCTCCGTACATACCTCTCAACCTCTTAGCTCAAGAAATATGATCAAAGCCCTAAATAAAGGGGGGAACAAAGGCTCCAAAATGGGGACTGATTGTAAATGTTGCTCTTATAAACCTAGATAGCTGTAAGAATAGTAAGCATTGTGTTATTGTGCATTGTCTGAAGGATGTGAAATGTCTGTTGTGTGTGCCACTATTTAGTGACTTCATTTTTCCGTGATTGTCAGAAAACTACAAATTTTGAGGAACAGACCAAACATATGAAGCAAAAATCTAGACAGTTGAGACATATATGACTTTGTAACATATAACAGAAAAAAGTCTGGCCTCTCAATGGTACTTCAGTGACTGGACTTTCTTCTATTGGTGTATGTTCAACTTACAATGAGCACGCTGGTTGGGCTGACCAATTAGTATGCATGTTTTTGAATAATGAGCTATCACTGTAGAACAGTCATTTGCCAACATTCTTAAGATCTGCAGTGAAATACCAGCATTAAATGTACAACATATTCACATTAGCAGCATGCATTTCTCCCGAACTGTAGCACCACCGCCATTATCCAAGTTCTAGCTGATTAAATATATCATGGTACATAGAGAAAAAGTTCACTCTCAGCCTGGGGAAGGGTTTTTAGTCTGTAAATTGCACAAAACTGCTCCAAAAACTACCTTATTATGGCTTCTCAGAAGTAAAAACATGGCTGAACAATTACCTTGAGAACAGAACCTTATAGGCTATCATTTCCAATAAAAAGTCTGAAATTATTTCATTCCCAGTAGGCATTATAAAGGGCTTTTATCCTTTGCTTTTTTTCCTGACTTATTAATAAACTTCCCTCGGGTCTTCCATACAAACTGCATACTTTATGCATATGATACGATTCTCAAAAAAGTCTAGATGCAACTCTATAGAAACACTTCAGCCACATTTGGAACTGGAAGTTGCAAAATATGTGAAGTATTGGTTCACCAAAACATCCATAATGCTGTTTGGGACCACACAAAAACTTAGTAAGAATAAATTTTTCACAATAAAAGGTCCATATAGAAATGTATTTCTCCACAGTTAATAAACAAGGATATCTTTCAACACACTGTGACCAAAACCTTAACCTTCAGAGGCATACAGAACAAACAGATAATGTTCTATCAATAACCCCCTTTTTCCCACATTTGCACATGTGGTCGGTGTGTAACATCAACAGTGGCAATCTAAAGCCAGTGTTCACCCCTCTGGGTAGCTAACCCTGCTTTCCCTGTTACTCCCTACCACAACACACTCACACCTACAGCCAATTTAGAGTGCCCAATTCATCCTTGGAGTGTGGCAGGAAACTGTAGCACCCCAAGAAAACCCCAAGCTAACACAGGCTGGAACTGCAGACTCTACACAGAAGGCACACCATCCAAGAGTCAAACAAGGGGAACTAGACATACTCCAAAGCATACGTCACCAGTCCTCTACCAAGTACCTCTAAACAGCAGGTCATAACCGCACTCTCCATGGCCAAAAACACAGCCTCTATGGGACCAGATAGTACCCCAGGCTACCTACTAAATGGTCTAAAACAGAACCTACTGGAATCACTTAGCACTCTCTTCAACCACAGTCTAAGTACTGGCATTGTCCCACCAGAGTGGAAAACAGGAACAGTAATTCCCTTGTACAAAGAGGGGTCCATCAACCGACCATGGGAATTACAGACCCATAAGCCTAATCAGCCTTATCTGCAAGGCTATGGAGAGAATCATCATGGACCTAACAACAAAGACATAGGCGACCTTCAGACTCTTGACCCGACCCAATTTGGCTTCATTAAGGGTAGATCATGCTTATTGAACCAGTAAGACTTCTTAGAGAATACCACCACAGCCCTGGATGAAACAGTACAAACACTTATCTTGACTTAGCCAAGGCTTTTGACACAATTCCTCAGGCATCATAGAGAAACTCACCCAGCTGGGAATTAACCCATATATCACTAGATGGGAATCCAGCAGACTTACTGACAGAAAGAATACAGTCAAAGTTGGGGATTTCACCTCTACCAGCAGAGCAGTTACCCGTGGTGTGTCACAAGGATCTGTGCTAGGCCCTCTACTGTTTGGAATCTATTTCTCAGAAGTCCAGGCAAAAATAAATGGCCTGTGGCTTAACAAGTTCACTGGTGACTGCAAAAGTACAGTTTTGTACCTACCATAAATGTAGATGTTCGAGTGGTTATGCTGCTGCAGTCATCACATCTGCCCCTAAATTCCAAAGCCTTGGTCCAGCATCGGTTGTCATTTCGCTTCTTCCGGCAGGGGTATAAAAGAGGCAGCTGACGCCATTTTCTTCAGTTTTTCTTGCTCCAGATGTCAGGTGCCCCCAAACTAAGAAGGCAAAATAAGAAGCTTGCAAAACATACCTTAGTGCAAAACAATGGTACTAGTTGTAAGCAAATACACCATATAGACATGCATCCCAAAGGTTGAAGTACATGGAGGTTTAAGAAAAGGCCGTGTTAGAAAATGGAGGTATAAGAAAAGGCCTTGTTAGAAAGAGGGGATGGAGGAAGGGTAACCTGGACTGCAGCAGCATAACCACTCGAACATCTACATTTATGGTAGGTACAAAACTGTACTATGTTCATCGTGCTATGCTGCTGCAGTCATCACACTTGGGTAGAGTCCCAAAGCTATGGTTGGGTGGTAGGAGTTAAACTGGGTTAGGTGCAGCTAAGATGCCCTGCAGAACTGCAGTGGCAAACCCAGCTCTGGTTTTTGAGTACAGAGGAAGGTGGTAATGCTTGGTGAAGGTGTGCACTGAACTCCAGGTAACTGCCTCCAGAATGTCCTTGGTTGGGACTCCTTGGAGGAAGGCTGCTGAGGTTGCTGTAGCCCTGGTAGAGTGGGACCTAATACTAGCAGGCACTGCTTTCACGTGGTGTGTGTAGCAAAAGCAGATGCAATGTGCTATCCATTTGGAGATGGTCTGCTTTGAAATAGCCTTTCCTTCTGAGCCTGGTGCATAGGATACAAGGAGTTGGTCAGATTTTCTGAAGGCCTTTGTCCTGTCCAAATAGTAACGTAGCTGTCTGTGAATGTCCAAAGAGTGAAGGAGTCTTTCTCCTTTATTCTGTGGGTTTGCATAAAAGGTGGGCAAGTGTATGGTCTGATTGAGAGCCACACTGGATACTACCTTTGGCATGAAAGAAGGGTTGGTGCGTAAAGATACTCTGTCCTGATGGAAAATTATGAAAGGTTCCACTGCCATAAGGGCCTGCAGTTCTGAGACTCTGCATGCTGAGGTGATAGCTAGCAGCAGGGCTGTCTTCCATTATTGAAGCTCTGCTGAAAAGGCTGGTTCGAAAGGAGGAAGTGTTAACTTTTCCAGAACAAAATTTAGATCCCAAGTTGGAGTAGGTGGTTTTCTGGGGGGTCTTATATTTTTTGCCCCTCTGAGAAACTGCTTTAGCAAAGGATGAGAGAAAATGGGTGGAACCGTATCATACTGAGCTGAAATGGCTGAAGCATGGATCTTTATGGATGAGAAGGAAAGGTCTTTGTGTAGCAGCTCAGTTAGATATTGGAGTATGTGCTTTTGGCCTGGTTCCATACACAAAATCTTTTCCATTTGTCTGAGTAAGTTTTTCTGGTGCTGGGCCTCCTGGCCTCCAAAATGACATTCTGGACGTCCTTTGAGAGAAGTGTTGTTTGATAATTTAAGGTATTTTCCATGCAGCTAGATTTAAGGTCCTTAGCTGACTGTGAAGTATCTGAGAGTTCTGTTGGGTTAACAGCAGAGGGAATTGAGGTAAGATCCATGGAGGGCTGTGATACAGGTTTCGTAGTAGTGGGTACCAGTGTTGACGTGGCCAGTCCGGGGCAATGAGTAACATCTGTGGTCTCTCCGATCTGGTTTTCAGTAATACCTGGGAGAGTACAGGCAGAGGTGGGAAGACGTAGACTGACAATGCTGTCCAACTGAATGATAGGGCATCCACTTTCCAGGCCAGGGGATGGTAAGTCCTTGTGCAAAATTTTTGTAGCTGGCAGTTGTTGGTTGAGGTAAACAGATCTATGTCTGGCAGTCCCCACCCTTGAGTTATCATTGAGAATACTTGTGGGTATAGTCTCCACTCGAGAGGGTCTGTCAAATTTCTGCTTAATTTGTCTGCCAAAATGTTTTCTTTTCCTGGCAGGAATTGTGCTTGCAGTTGTACTTGGTAAGTTAATGCTGTGTTCCACAAGTCCATTGCCTGTCTGCATAGTGGGTAGGAGTGCGTCCCTCCTGGTTTGTTTATGTACCACATAACTGTGGTGTTGTCCGTCCTTATTAAAAGTTGTCCTGGATGCAAAAGGTCCTTGAAGGCTGTTAATGCATTTTTTACAGCTAGCATCTCCTTTTGATTGATGTGTAGCTGCCTTTGGTTTGCAGACCATTTGCCCTCTATGCATTGTCCTGCCATGTGTGCACCCAGAAGTAGTCTGATGAATCTGTTGTCAAGGTTTGGTTTGGTGGAGGTGAGACAAAAGGAAGGCCCTTGTTTGCTTGGCATGCTTGAGCCCACCATAGAAACTCTTTCTGAAGGCAGGGAATGAGAGTTATAGCTGCTTCGAGGCTGTGTCTGTGCTGGGACCATACACTTTTTAGGTACCATTGTAGTTTTCTCATATGTAGCCTTGCATATGCAATTAGTTGAATGCAGGATGCCATGTACCCCAATGCCTGCAGGAATTTCCTTGCAGTGAGCTGGGTAGAAGTTGCCATGTTTTTGAAGTACTGAGCCAGTTGTTTTTGCTTGTCTGGCATGAGGTAAGCCATCTGGGTCGTTGTATTCAAGTTGGCACCCAGGAAAATTATTTGTTGTGAGGGTATTAGTTTTGACTTCTTTTTGTTTACTGTGTACCCTAGGCAACTTAGCAACTTTGTCACAAATGCCAGATGCTGTACTAGGATTTCTTTGCTGTCCGCTTGAATCAGGCAGTCATCCAGATATGGATAAATTTGTATTCCTCGCTGTCTGCAGTATGCAATTACTGATGCCAGGCATTTCGTGAATACTCTGGGCATAGTAGATAAGCCAAAGGGCAATGCAGAGAATTGATAATGCGTTGTGCCTGCCAAACATGTGAGGTATCTTCTGCAATCTTGTCTGATAGGGACATGCAGGTATGCCTCTTGGAGGTCCAACGTTACCAGCCAAGACTCCTTGCCCAGTATGGGAAGAAGCTACTGTAGTGTGAGCATTTTGAATTTGGGAATGTCCAGGTAAGTGTTTAGAATTGAAAGGTCTAAGATGGGTCTCCAGGCTTTGTCCTTTCTTGGTACTAGAAATAGTCTTGAGTAAAATCCTTGACCTTGCTCTTTTGCAGGTACCTTTTGAATTGCTTTGATGTTCATGAGAGCTGAAATTTGTTTTTATGCCTCTGTCCATTGGTTTGTTGGCAGATTTGGCATGCCTCTCATCCGTGGTAAAGTGTGAAAATGAAATCTGTAGCCTCGGGTAATAATATCCAGAACCCATTTGTCCTTTGTTATGATGTGCCAGTTTTGTGGGAAAAGTGCCAGTTTTCCTCCTAGAAGTGCTGCCTGGGCAAATATGCTTGGCAGGCGAAGAGGAAAGTCATTGAGTTTGTTTTCTGAAAGGTTGAGATCTATCGTCTCCCCCTCTTTGAGTTGTTGTTTGCCATTCTCTAGGCCTGAGGTAAGTACCTGTGGCCTCCTCTGCCCCTAGGGCGTCTGTACCTGCCCCTTTGGGGTCTGTCTGAAGCAGAAAATGACCAGTTTTTGATGGCCAGTTTCTGCCCTGTAAAAATTTTAACTGTTTGCATTGATTTTGCCTTTTCTTCCATCTTCTTTAAAACTTTCTCTGCTTTGACACCAAATAACACATCCTTTTGCAGTGCAGCATCCAGTAACTTTGCTTTGACATGTTCTGGGAAGGTCTGCTCTTACAGACCCTGTGACTGCTGCTCTACATGAGGCCTCCAAAGAATCAAAACCACACTGCAAGGTATGTTTTCCCACTTGTTCTGCTGCATACAACAAATCTTGCATCCCTTTGAAATCTAGTTGATCTGTTTGAGGGATCATTTTCTGTTTTAACTGATTAAGCAAGTACTGCTGGTATTTAATCATGTGGAATTGGCAGTTTAATGCCCTCATGGCCAAAGTGGCAGAGGTATACACGTTTTCCCCCATCTTCCTAATGCCCTGTAATCTCTTTCCGCACGTAGTGGATTCTTAGCAGTAGAGGCCTTAACCCCTTTGGGACCCTGGGAAATGGTTTCTGGGTCTGCAGCAGGGCTTTTATATAAAAACTTGAGAGTCAGGGACTCGATAGTATCCATCAGGTTTAGGTGGTGGTGGAGGTAAGGAATCTGGATTTAGACTGGATTCAGTGTAGACATCATCCAGAATGTCCAAAACAGGTGTAATGGCTAGGGGTCTGTGCTGAGGCAAAAGAGAAACTCACGGAGTCTTTTAATCTTGTCCTTCCCAGTGGAAATGCTCTCTCATGGTGTGCAGGGTTTCCAAAAGAGAAGTCTTCAGGAAACAGAGGGAATAGACTCCTCAGCATCTGAGTCTTCATAGAGAGAAGGGGTAATCCTGTTCTTCAGAGTCTGCTGAGGAAATGGATTCCTGGTCAGAAGGAGGTAAATCTTCCTCCAGTCTAGGTCTTTTGTCAGGAGGGGGCTGAGAACCTCTGATAAGGGTAATCAGGTCCTCCCATTTGTTTTTTTAGGCATAGGGGCCTGTATGGGAGTCTGTGGACTCGGTTTCTTAACCTTTGGAAGCTTAGCGTATGACTTAACAGAAAGAGTCGTCGGTTTAAAAAATGCAAGGACAAAGACCGGCAGCCTAGACCTAGACCAGAAACCGAGGTCTCGGGGGTTAGTACCACCGCCAGATCTTCGGTACTCAGTGAGGCACCTACGCAGCCCCTGACTACCGCAGATTTAGAAAATACAACTACCTCTCAGTCAGGACAGCCCTGACTTTTCTAAATCTGCAGGTGAGAGGCCGTGAGGGTCTACTCACTGTACCAGATCATCAAGCCCACTACTAAAACAGACGCGGTTAACCGGGTCTCTAGCTGCGATGCGGTCCTTTGTCCTTGCAAGCTATGTGATATAGTAGGAGGTTCGACGACATAAATGTAGTTGAATTTTGAAATACAATTATTAACTTTAAGAACGAAAAGGACAAAAAGTCAAGCTGTAGGTTTCAATAAAGGCTGTCCTCCTCTATGCCAAAAACGAACTGGCCACGCAATTGGTAAACTTTTAAAGGTGGGTACATATAAATGTGGGAGGTGTGCACAGTGCCCATTTATTGCCTGTAGAAAGGATATCAACATTCCTAGTATTAATTTCACAATCATAGGGCACACTTACATTAGTTGTTATACAAAGGGAGTGGTTTATTTAGCTTACTGTCAATCATGTTGGGGGTACTATATTGGTAAGACAGAAAGAAATTTGAAAAACATATTAGAGATATTAGCAAAAAGAATGAAAATAATGCACTGTATAGGCATTCGGTTATATGTCAAAACATGGATATAAAATTTTGGGTATTGGAGGTAGTGAAACAAAATAAAAGGAGAGGGACTGAAACCCTTTTGGAATACCGAGAGATGATATGGCAGATGAGACTAGATTCTTGTGTATTTCCTGGTATGAATGATCATATTTTGATAAAATCTGCCTTAAAAATGATAGCATCTAACTATGGTAGGAAATAGACCTGATCTAGTAATACTATTGTTTGGATATTTTAGGTTGTAGTTTCACCATTACTACATTTTAATTTTAATTTTAATATTACTGTTCATATACCTTCCCGAGAGAGTGTTGAGACTTATGGTTGTTATGGTATATATATAATTATTAATTTTAAATTATTTATTAAACTTATTATATATATATACAATTATATAATTACCAGTTTTTATATTTACATATATGGAGACAACATAATACCAGCTAGTGGTTTTACATAATAATAGTTTTTTATATATAACATTCAGTATATCCTTATTATATATATAATATATAAATATGGTAGATTTTATAGGTGATGTAAACAAGACTGAATAGGCTTATATATATATATATATATGTGTATATATATAATTTAGTCCACAGGACAGTAGGTTTATTATTTAATCATACATTTTATATGTTTTTTAACATTGATTTGTGCCCACATTCAATACACTCATTATTTATTGTTGTTTAACAAAGTCTTTTAAATTGGTTTTAATAGTATGTATTGAAACAGGTGTTTTATATATATATATATTTTAAGTAATCAATTAATTGATCAATTATAAATTATAAATATTATATTTATGGTTGTTTAAATGTTCATTATTTATTCAATTATCATTAATATGCATTACAGTTGTGAACTGTGGCTTCCATGTCATGTTTTATTATTTATTATGTACACACAGCAGTTTATTTAGGAAAATGTGTTTTTATAATATTATTAAGTAATTAAGCAATTATTGTATTACATAGAGGGTATATATATAGTAGTTTAAGTGTAGATCAGTAGATTCTGAAGAAGTCTCACGATATGAGATGAAAGCGCGCTCAATCACATTCATTTACTGTTACATTGGATTTGTGTGCTGTGTTCTGCGTTGGCATAATTAAAGTGCTTGGTGGTTTACCAATTGCGTGGCCAGTTCGTTTTTGGCATAGAGGAGGACAGCCTTTATTGAAACCTACAGCTTGACTTTTTGTCCTTTTCGTTCTTATTGTACAGGGTACATATACCCAGGTGTTGTTTGTGGTTACAATTATTAACTTTGTCTGACATCGGTCTGAGGCAAGAAAAGTTTCCCCAATGGGGTACTTAGCTTTATAGAAGACTTCGGCTGAAATTCTGTTGGAAAATCTCAGGAGCTGACCGACCGAGGCACTTACTGCTGCTTGCCGGCACACCGCCGCAAGAAAGACTGAAGAAAATGGCGTCGGCTGCCTCTTTATACCACCAAGGCTTATAACCCCAGGTGTGATGACTGCAGCAGCATAGCACGATGAACATCTGGGTGCAATCTGAGTACCCCAACAATATTAACATACTACAAAAAGGGCTTACACATACAAATGATTTGTGCTAATGCAACGGACTTAAACTAGACACAAAAACAATGTGTGATCATCCCCAAAATTTACAATACCCCCTTTAGCCCAAACCCTGTGGTGAGAGATTTGGGAACACAGGTTGATAGCAACCTTAACTTCGATCACCATGTGGCTACAGTGGTAAGGAAGGCCTTCTTTGTTGCACGTCTCATATATCCCACAGTTAAGGATGTTATAACTCCTCTGTACTCATCCCTCATCAGACCACTAATACAGTACAACGCTCACTTTGGTTTATACCTCACCAGACAGCTGCAGCAGCTGGAGAAACAGAATAGTTGTGTACAATCTAACTATAACCATAGATGTCTTTCTCTTCCATGTTGCAGAATTCTTTATATAAGGGTAGTTTTCCACTATGCGACCAGACGTCTAACTTGTATACAAAAGCTTCAAGCTACTGCCTGTACATGGGATGTCACACACAGACTCCTAGGACGTCAGCCATAAAATGGACGTCCGCATGTACAATCCTCAGAATGAAGTCACCCCATGAGGAAAACTCTAAAGGGAGACCAAGGAGACAGTCATCCAAATAATAACCAAGATGTAGGGGGAAGGTGAGTGGGACAGAATACTGCAACATAGAACAGAAGGACATCTATAGTTATGGTAAGATTTTACACAACTACGCTACATCCGGCTATTCAGTGCTGTAGTATTCTTTACGTATGAGACAGTGTCAAAGCTGAAAGGGAACATAAGGGGGGCAGAGAAAAATCAAGCAGAAACACTTTCCAGGAATCCATGCAGGATTGCTCTGGCAAACCCTGCTCTGCCCCTAAAGACATTATCCAACTTGTAATGTTTTGTAAAGGTATGAACAGACGACCAAGTGGCAGCTTCCAAATTAGAGTATCCAACCCCTTGAAGAAAGCCCCGGAGGATGGAACAGATCTATTAGAATGGGCCTTAACAGAAGAGGAAAAGGTTTTCCCATGAAAATGACAGCAAAACACAATGGTCTTAGAAATCCATGAAGGGACAGTTTGCTTAGAAACAGGCAAACCCAGAGCCCTGGGATGGAAAGGCACAAACAGTTGATCAGATTTCCTGATAGATTCTATCTTTACAAAACTAAGACTAAGCTGTCTATGCATATCTAGGGAATGCAAAATTCTTTCATTGTGGAGATGGGAAAAAGTAGGCAACTGAATAGCTTGATTTAAGGAAAGATCATTGACCACTTTAGGCATAAAGGATGGATTGGTTCTCAAAGAAACTCTGTCCTTATGGAAAACTAGGAATGGTAGTGAAGCCATTAATGCCTGAATCTCAGACACGCTTCTGGTAGAGGTAATAGCTACCAGAAGTACTGTTTTCAAAGTATAAAACTTTAAAGAAGCAGAGGCTGTAGGTTCATAAGGGGTCTAAGTCAAATTTTCCAGGACAAAATTAAGATCCCAAGGAGGAGGAACTGGTTTCCTGGGAGGATTCATGTGTAGGACGCCTTTCAAGAAAACCTTAACCTACAGCCTGGAAGCCAATGGAGGAAAAAAGGGCAGACAAGACAGAACAGTGAACCTTAACAGAAGAGTAAGAAAGACCACTGTTAAGCAACTCACACAAGTAAGATAACAGCAAAGGAATATTTTCCAAAAGAGGGTCTTTCTTCCTTTTTCGGCACCAGACAGAAAATCTTGTCCACTTTGAAATGTAAGACTTTCTAGTATTGGGTTTCCTGGACTCCTGCAAAACCCGAAGCATGTCCTTAGAAAAAAGGTGCCTAAAAGCAATTAAAAGTTGATCACCCATAAGGTCAGGTGAAGAGTTGACAGATGTGGGTGAATTAGAGACCCCTTGTCCTAAGTGAGTTGGTCCATCAGGTGAGGTAACTTGTAGTGATGGCCCTTGGCTAAATGCTGAAGAAGAGGGAACCAATGCTGTCTTGGCCAAAAGGGAGTCGCTAACCAGATTTTTGGTTTGTCCTTTCTGAATCGCAGTGAAGAAGAGGAATGCATAAAGAAACATCCCCTTCCATGAGAATGATAAAGCATTCAAGTTCCACACCTGTGGGTGAGGGATCCTGGCACAGAAATGAGGAAGTTGTCTGTTCTGAGGGGAGGCAAATAGATCCATCTCTGGAGTAAACCAGAGGTGAACTAGCTCCAGGAACAGATCCCTGTGAAGCATCCACTTGTGGGATTGTGTCATGGATCTGCGTAATACATCTGCCACCAAGTTCTGAGCTGAAGGAAAGGACACTGAATGCAGTGAGACTTTGTACTGGATAGCCAACTCCCATGCCTTGATGGCTAAGTAACAGAGAATATAAGATTTTGTGCCCCCCCCCTCTTGTTTATGTACCAAAGGACAGGACCATAGTATTCTCTGTGAGGAGCTCGAGGGGTCCTGGAAGAAACATAGGGTGAAAGGACTGTAAGATTAGAATCAGTGCCCTCATTCCCCTGATATTGATGTGTTCTTCACTCAGAGGGGGACCAAAAGCTCTGAACCTTTCTAGAAGCAAAGGCTGCTCCCCATCCTAAGTCTGAGGCATCTGTAAAAAGTTCCTGTACTGGTTGAGGCATTTGAAGGGGTAATCCAAGATTCATACAAAGTTGCGACATCCACCAACCTAGTTGTGTTTTCAAACAGGGAAGAAGGGGAATGGTAGTCTCCAATGGATGAGTATGCTGGGACCAGATTGTTTTCAGCAACCACTGGAACTTTCTCATGTGAAGTTTTGCCAAAGGCAACATGGGAACTGCACAGGGCATGAACCCAAGAAGTCACAAGAACTCCCTGGCAGTAATGGAGGATAGAGTTAGAAGTGATTCCATGAAAGCTATGCGCGAAAGAGCTTTCTCTGAAGGAAGAAATGCCATAATCAAATCTGTCCTGAACCTGCAACCAGAAATATGAGATCTTGACTGGGTGACAGAGTAGATTTTTTGTGACTGATTGTGAACCCCAAGTCTTGCAGAAAAGGAATAGCTATATTCAGGTGTTAAAGCAAAAGACCTAGAGAGCTGGCCAGAAAAAGCAGGTCATCCAGGTAAGGGCAAACTTGAAGACCTTTAAATCTTAGGAAAGGAATGGCTGGAGCTCAACACTTTGTGAAGACCCTTGGAGCAGTGAAAAGACCAAAAGGCAAGGCAGAGAACTAAAAGTGCCAAGAACCCACCAAGAAAGGCACGAACTTCATGAAGAAAGGGTGAACAGGAATATGCAGATAAGCATCCTTGAGTTCCAGTGAAGCTAAGAATGTTTGAGGAGGAACCAGAGGGAGAAGGGACCGGTGGGATAGCATCCTGACCAAAGGCACCACCAGGAAGGTATTCAACTTGGAAAAGGTCCAAAATGGGTCTCCAAGGACCACCTTTTCTTGGGACCAGGAGCATCCTGGATTAAAATCCCTTCCCTGCTGACTTAAAGGGAGAGGCTGCATGGAGCCCTGGAGGGAAAGCTGAGTTAGCAGCTGAGGAAACAGAAGCAGCTGATCTGAGGGAGGTCGAGGAATCCCCTGAAATGGGGAAAGAGACTTCCAAGTCATGAAGTAACCATTTTGAAAAATGGAAATCACCCAAGAATCCTGAGTGATCTCCTTCCATGCTGAAAGGGAAAGAGAAAGATGGAAAGACAGGGGACTAGGACCTGAAAGTGGGAGCTGGATGTCACAGAGAGCCTTGTCTGGACTGAAAGGGTTGCTGGGGAGATTGTGCAGAAGTCACTGCTTTAGGCTGAGGGGATCTCCTAGCAGATTTACATGCCTTAAAACCAGAGGGAGCAGAAGAAGAAGACCTACAGGGTTTCCTAATAAAAGGGGTTTTAGCAGGGAAGTTCCCATGAAATTTAGGAACTGGAGAAACTAACAGATGCTTTAAATCCTGGAGCTCCTTTTGTTTTTCCTTCAGAGTTTTACAAAGTACTGCAGCAACCTTACCAAAAAGAGCAGAATTGTCCAAGGGAGCATCAAAAAATTTTGCCTTGATGTCATCTGAGACCGCCTGAAGATGCAGCCAACAATATCACAGAAGAACAGAAGCAGAAGCTGCAGCTCCAGAGAAAGCTTCTACAGCATCATAGCTGCATTTAATAGAATTCCTAGCGACCTGTGAAGATGCAGCCAAGAGAGAAAGTCTGAAGGACTTGGCTTCTGAATCAGGAAGCTGGGATAGGGCTTGAGAAGCCTGAGAAAGAAAAGCTAGAGAATACCTAGACATGCGAGTCTGGTAATAAATGGCTCCAACTGCCAGGGTGGAAGAGCTGTAAACTTTCTTTCCTAACATTTTTAAATTCTCGCTTTCTTTGTCTGAGGGAAGCAACTTTGTGGAAGGAGCAACCCAAAAGGATTTATCTGAGGTGACAGAAACCACAGCAGGATCTGCTGAAGGACACAACTTGCAATCCTCAGGGACCTTATAGAAACGGTCAGGTCTTTTAGGAGCTGGTACCTGTAAATCTGGGATCTTGGAAGTTGAAGCAAAGGCATCTAGGAAAGTAGGTAGTACTGGAGGGACAGCCGCAGGTGCAGGGGGGCCTCCACTTGAAGTCATAGCATCTCCTTTGTTCCTCTGAAATTTGGAAAGAATCCCACTTAAAGAATTCCCTCATCTTATTAACTATTTCCTCAAAGGAGAGTTCTTCCATAGGTGAATCTCCCCCAATGAACACTTCCTCTGGAGGTGCATATTCCAGGGGGAAATGAATCTGAGTGGAGTACGCTAAAGAGTCTTCATCAGAGGAAGACTCCAAAGAATCAGAATCCTGAGCTGGAAGTGTGGAGAAATACTCCTGGGAAACCAACAGGAGCACAGGGGAAGAGGAGAAGATAGGGCCAGAAATAGGAGAGGCTGAAGTCATTGGCCTAAGGGCAATCAAAACCTTAAGACCTTGCGAGAAAACCTCCCAGTTCAACGTAGAAGTACTAGGCACTGTGGAATGCTTAGTTTTTGTTTCTTTTTTGGCAGGTTTTTCTAGGGTAGGAGAAAGGGCAGACATAGGCCTAATGGCTGGACTTCCTTTTGCAAGGGGAATGGAACAGTTAGAGTCCTCCAAAACAAGCAGCCATGCTTGCCCCAAACTGTCCGAACCAGACATCTGCATAGCCTTGGAAGTGTTCGAATCCCAACTCCTAGCGGCTTCCATTGCAGTTTCTGCCACAGAGACAGAACCTACCTCCAACCGTACCACCCGGTTTTCATCAACCTAAAGGGGTACATCAGAAAGAGAAGGTACAGCCGAAGAGGACTCGGACTTAGCTTTGCCTACCTTCCTCTTCAGTGATGACTCGGAGGAACTCACAAAACCCTCCATCGACTCCTTAGACAAACGCTTAAGTCTTTGTTTTTTTAAGATATAGGTTTAAGGCAGACAGATGACTACGTAAAGTTTTAGGGAAGAAGGCCTGACAGAGAGAACAGGAGTGATAGTGGGAGGGCCCTAAGCAAAACAAGCAGATGTTGTGACTATCCTTATGTGGAATTTGCCTTCCATACCAACACTTTCCCTTTCTGGATGACATGAACAATAACAAAAGGCAGAAGCAACGAAATAAATCCACAACGGGGTACTAACCTAAAGCTGGAGAACAAAAAGTACAGTTGTGTACACTTCCCATAGATGTAAATGTTCAAGTGTATTCACTATTGCAGTCATCACCTGTGGGTTATCCCTGCTCTGGTAGCCCTCAGCCAGCCGAATACCAGAGTCAATGTTTTTCTGCATCGGCTGCTGTGGCTTGCTGCCGGACATCAGGGCGTCAGTGTTATAAAGGAAGGCAGCCAACGCCATTACATCAGTTTTTCTTGCCCAAGTAAATATGGTAAAGTGGTCCTGGTGGCTAAAAGCCACCATTAGAAACTTATGTCTCCCTAAAGAAGAAGATATAAGGGGGCAGGAGGGTGGGAAACCAGGACTACAGTGAATAAACTCTAACATCTACATTTATGGTAAGTGTACACAATTGTACTATGTTCTTCGTATTTCACTGCTGCAGTCATCACCTGTGGGAGGACTCCCAAAGCTGAGAGGGGGGGATAGGATAAGTAAGAGAACTAGGAATCGGTCAGAATGCCCTGCAGAACTGCAGAGGAAACCCTGCCTTAGCCTTAGAAAATAGAGGTAGGTGGTAATGCTTGGTATGGACAGAAGTCCAGGTGGCAGCTTCCAGGATGTCCTTGGTGGGAACTCCTCTGAGGAATGCTGTGGAAGTGGAGGCTGCCCTAGTGGAATGGGTTTGAATAAACTTAAGGGGGGTTCCCATACAATCTGTAGCAGAAATGGATACAGTGTGATATCCATTTGGCAATGGTTTGTTTGGAAATGGGCTTCCCCTCTGCCCCTAGGGAAAACCAACAAGTAGTTGGTCTGTTTTCCTGAAGGATTTAGTATGGTCCAGATATTATCTGAGCTGCCTGTGCATGTCTAGTGAGTGCAGAATTCTTTTCCCCTTGTTTTGAGGGTTAGGAAAGAAGGTGGGCAGATGCATGGCCTGGTTGAGAGTTACATTAGATACCACCTTGGGCATAAAGGAGGGATTCGTCCTCAGGGAGACCCATTCTGCATGGAAGATGATGAAGGGCTCAAAGGCCATCAGTGCCTGAAGCTCTGACACCCTTCTGGGTGAGGTGATAGCTAGGAGAAAAGCAGTCTTCCAGGAGAGGCATCTTAGTTCTACTGAAGCAGCAGGTTCAAAGGGAGATAAAGTTAATTTTTCCAAAATATAATTCAGGTCCCAGGCTGGAGTGGGTGGCCTTCTGGGAGGTCTGATATTAGAAGTCCCTCTGAAGAATTGTTTAATCAAAGGATGGGAGAACATGGGCTGTTCTGTATCAAAACGAGCTGAAATGGCTGAGGCATGGATTTTAATAGAGAAGGAGAGGCCACTATTAAGTAGCTCCACTAGGTAGTCCAGGATGAGAGGGATGGAAGGTTGTGAGGTATTCCCACCCTCTGGACTGGCTCCAGCAGCAGAATCTTCTCCATTTTCTTATGTAAGATTTTCTGGTACTGGGCCTTCTGGCCTCTGTGATAATGTCTAGGACCTGTTTGCTACACAAGGGCCACTTGATTGCCTCTAGAGTATTAGCCATGCTGATAGTTTGAGAGTCTGCAAGTCTGGGTGCAGCACCCCCCCACCTCCTGAGTTAAGAGGTCTGAGATTAGGGGAAGCTGCCTGGGGGGGCTATAAGGTCAGGCTGCGCAGTATGGGTACCAATGTTATCTGGGCCAATCTGGAGCAATGAGGATGGCCTTTGGTCTCTCCTCCCTTATTTTGATCAGTACCTTTGGAATAAGAGGCGGAGGAGGGAATGCGTACACAAAAAGGGTGTTCCAGAGGAAGTTCAAGGCCATCCACTTTCCATGCTAGGTAGTGATACTCCCTGGCACAGAATTTTTTCAGCTGATGGTTGACATGCGAATCAAAGAGATCCACCTCTAGAGTCTCCCACGTCTCGGTGATTTGTAAAAAGATTTTTCTGTGGAGCTGCCAATCATGGGGGTCCAGTAAGTTTCTGCTTAAGAGTTTGCCAGGGTGTTGTTGATCCCTTACAGGTATTGGGCTATCAGGTGTAGTCCTATGGAAGAGGCTGCCAGCCAGAGGTTCCTGGCTAGCCTGCACAGAGTGTAAGATTGGGTCCCTCTCCGTTTGTAGAAGTACCACATTACTGTGGTGTTGTCTGTTTTGAAAAGGAGAACCCTTGGCTAGAGATGTGGTTTGAAGGATGTCAGAGCCTTTTGTACTGTCATCATTTCCTTCTGGTGGATGTGTAAGGCATCCCAAAGACCTTGGGTGCACCTGTCTTCTAGGTGAGCGCCCCAAGCTACATCTGAGGTGTCAGTGGTAACTGTCTGCCCGGATGGTTGGAGGGTGAAGGAAAGACCCTTGTTCTGGGCACAGGCCCCTGCCCACCAGAGAAACTCGGCACTTACACAGGGAATCAGAGGGAGAGAGGTCTCTAGAGGTTGAGAAAGCTGACACCAAAGGCTCTTTAGGTACCCCCAAAGTTTTTTCATGTGAAACCTGGCCAGAGGAATTAGAAGGATGCAAGATGCCATATACCCCAAGGCTTGCAGGAACTTCCTTGCAGTGAGGTAACTTCTGGAAGCCAGATGGGTAAAATAGAGAGGCAGGAAGTTCTGGTTTTCTAGGGATAAGGCCATTTGGGGTGCCGAGTCCAGCAGTGCTCCCAAGAAAATGATCTTCCTGGAGGGTGTTTGCTTTGATTTCTGTCTGCAAAAGGCTATGTCTGGGGCTAAGCATTTGTTGAATACCCTGGGAGCAGTAGATAAGCCAGAGGGTAGCACAGAAAACTACAAGTCTTGTGAGCCTGCTCTGAAGCGAAGGAATTTCCTGCAGGATTTCCTTATGGGGATGTGGATGTAGGCATCTTTTAGATCTAGGTAACTAACCAGGCATTTTTATGTCAGCATATGCAGCAGCTGTTGCAAAGTTAGCATTTTGAATTAGGGGACCACCAAGAAGGTGTTCAGACCAGATAGATCCAGGACAGGATGCCAAGTGCCTTCTTTTCTGTAATAAAAACCTTTGCCTGTTTGATCTGAGGGGACAGGTCTTACTGCCCCCTAAGGATATGAGAGTATGGACTTGTTTCAATGCCTCTGCCCACTGATCTGGAGGCAAGTCTGGGTAGCCTCTTAGAATTGGGAGTTCGTTGAAGGAGAATTTGTGTCCCTGAAAAAAGATTTAAGATCCACTGGTCCTTTGTTACAGAAAGCAAAATTTGTTTGCAGAGGGAGAGCCTTCCTCCTAGTTTTTGGTGAGTGAAAAGAAGGCAGAGGAGAGAGAGGGAGTCATTAAGAATTTTCGCCCTAGATGGATAGCTTAGAACTCCCTGCCCTTGGAGTGGAAGTGCTCCAATGTTTGGTTCTCTGCTGGTCTGTCCCTGCTGGGCTTACCTTGCCCCTGTCTGCTAGGTGCAGGAAAGGACCAGTGTTTTGAGGGAAAATTCCTGCTGAACCTTTTACTGTTTGCATAGATTTTGCTTTGTCTTCCATCTTTTTAAGTACCTCTTCTGCTTTTACTCCAAACAAGTGGTCCTTATCCAAAGGTGCATCAAGTAATTTAGATTTGACATGATCAGGAAGAAGTTGTTCCTTCAACCATGCATGTCTCCTAATGACAGATCCTGACACTGCTGCCCTGCTTGAGGCTTCTAGGGTGTCATATCCACAGTGTAATGAGTATTTGGCCATTTGACAAGTACAGTGCAGTAAATCTGCTAACTCTTTCGAATTGGCACAGTCAGGAAAGGTTGAAATCTTTTGTTTTAATAGTTCCAAAGTGTGTTGTGGATATTTTAATATGTGGAACTGACAGTTGAGTGCTCTAATAGCTAAGGTTGCAGAGGTGAATACATTTTTACTCCATCTGTCCAGAGCTCTGGAGTCCTTCTCAGAAGGAATAGGAATCTTTGCCAAACTAGCCTTAGCTCCTTCTGGCCCCTGTGTAATGACCTCTGGGTCTGCAGCAGGATTTCTGTACGGGTATTTTTGAGAATCTGGTACTCTAATACTGGTCAGGTTTTCTGGGAGCAGGTGGGAGGGCATCAGGCATTAAGCTGGATTCATGGAAGACATCATCAACCACCTCTAAGATTGGCGGGATGGTCAAGAGTCTGTGCTGGGACAGGTCTAAAAACTCTCAGTCTTTTCTCAGATGAGGGAAGTCCTGGGATTCCCACTGGAAATGTTCCCTAATGGTGTGAAGGGATTCCACAAAGGAAAGATCTTATGGTGGGGAGACAGAAGGAATGGATTCCTCTGCATCTGAGTACTCATAAGCAGTCAGAGTTGGTTGTTCCTCTTCAAAATCTGAATAATCAGACTCCTCAGAATCCTGTTCTGTCAGAATTTCAGGAGAAGGGTCTCTTTTCCTTTTAGAAGTTGTGGCCTGACTACACCTGATAAGGATGATAAGATCCTCCACCATTTTAAGCATTTGAGCTTGGAGTGGTGGAGCAGAAGTAAAATGGTGGCTAGAGGGAGTTTTCCGAGGATTGACCTTGACTCTAGGCCCAAGAGTATCCATCGGTCTGAGAGAGATGGTAGTCTGAAGAGAAGACGTCATTTTTTGTCTAGATTCGGTAGTGCGAAACACCTCCTCGGAAGCCAGTGTCTGCATCGCGGCTCCAGACCCAAACAAGGCACAGACAACCAAAGGCTCGGAAGACAAAGAAGATTTCTGTGGCATACCAGACTCTGAAAGGGTCTCAGTAGAGGCCTGAAAAGGTATCAAATCGGGCATCAAGGGCTGCAAAGGCACATCACCGAATTCCACACAGCTGACGACCTGCTTAGCGGTAGAGTCGTCCTTAGCTTTGTGTGGTCTGTCTCTATCTTTATCCGTACATTTTTTTCGGAATGTCTATGGATTGTTTGCTGACTGACGCCATTTCGGAATGCTAAGACAGAAGACGAAAATACCTGGCTACAACAAGAGCTCTATGACAAATGGTTCTCGCGTTAAAGAGGGCACAGAACCGGCAATGTGGGACATCGTGGTCTGGGTCTAAACAAGTGACGCAGTATGAATGGCAGTCTCGGTGTGGTATTTGCTTTCCACAGGCGAGACAATTGTTAACTTTTTCGGACATCGGTTAGTGCAATAAAAAGGATCCCCAATGGAGTACTTAACTTTAGATGTTTTCAGCTGTAATTCAAACTCTGATAGCAACCGACCAGCACACTTGCGAACTGCTTCTACTAAGGGCTCCACGGCAAGAAAGACCGATGTAATGACGTTGGCTGCCTTCCTTTATAGCACTGACGTCAGGCAGCAAGCAACAGCAGCTGACGCAGAAAAACACTGACTCTGGTATTCAGGCCAGCCGAGGGCTATCACAGCAGGGATAACCCACAGGTGATGACTGCAATGGTGAAACACGAAGAACATCACAGTTTCCAACAGCAGACCAAATGCATGAGTCAAATACCACACCGAGACTTCCATTCATACTGCGTCACTTTCCGAATAGTGGCAAAAAAGTTCTGAGGATTGTACATGTGGACGTCCCTTTTATGGCTGACGTTCTAGGAGCCTACATGCACCATATAATATACAGGCAGTAGCTTGAAGCTTCTATTTGCAAGTCAGACGTCGGATCAAATAGCAGAATACTACCCATATGTAAAGATACTGCAACATTGAATAGGACATCTGAGGCTTCTCATCAAGAAAATTCAGGGCATTCAACACATACTACATGGACAGACTGAAGGCTGTGTCACTGTATTCTATCTTATAGACTGCTGAGAGGAAAGTTGTGCCTGGCCTACAGAGCAGTCTCGGACCCTGCCCTAATGGAAATGCTGCACATCCACAAATCAAATGGGGCAAGATTCACTTGGGATCTAGGGATCTTAACCTAGCCTGCAACATTAACAGGACATGCTGGAGAGACAGATATGTTTGCCAGAGATTGCTACTCCTCTGGAACAAACTCTCAATTCACGTAAAACAGAGCTCCTCAATTACCCTATTTAAGTGCAACTTAGACAACTGGATGGGAGACCGTAAGTTTACCCCAGGGATGTCACCTATGTCCCCCTTGGATAAGGGCAGTTGATGCTGATCATAGAGTCACGCTGCAAATATAGACCATACAACATGGTCAATAAGGGAACAAGGGTATAACATGGCTAGGCTTATAAAGGCACTAGGGCCAAAAGCCTAGTGACCTCCTGTGAACCTATGAACTTCTTGCTGTGAGGCAACAATGCTACCCACTGTGCCACCATGTTTTATCTCAACAAAGATCTCCCACAGACTGACATACCTAACTAAAGAAGTCTTAATCCCTGGTATGAATACAGTTTCCCATTAATTCCATCACAACAGCAACAAAATACAGTTCTTCTGCACAGAACAGAAAGCTAAGGACTACATTATGTGAATTTATCTCAAGATCATGGCATCACTGTTTAAACTTGTATAAAAACATCTGGCCACCACTGCCAGAGCAACCTACCTAAAATAACTTCTTAAATCTTAAAATGTGTACATACCAGCTGTAGTCCATCCCAGAAAATAAGCTAAAGTTCATAAACTCATCCTACACTGTACATAATCATGAGAGAGTGACAGCATGCAAGTCTCCTTTCAGAATTTCAACAGCCAAAACAGCCTTCTCTAAAACAGCCACTGCTATCTGGAAAATAACCTCACAACAAATCAGAATACAAACTGATTATCTTAAACTCCATTTCCTTGTCAAAGACTTACTGAACGAAACGTGCACATTGTAATGATCATGGCTGATACCTCAACCTCGTTATACAGCAGTCCATAGCTCAAAAATGTATCTATCAAATAAATGGATGAAAGACAGTGTCTTTAGTATTGAATTATATTGTACATCTTTCATGTATGTTCACTGACTGATATGAGCTTATTACTTTATTAAACTCTTCTACATGCATACCAAAAATAATCCACATTTTCTCTTGACTTAATAGTGTTTACTTGGCTGTGATGGGGAGTGCAGAGACATGTGGTTAATCTCCTAAGAAGCTACAAAACCAGTCAGAAACAGCACTCTACCTGCTGAAGTAACCAGAAAAAACAGCAGGCACAAGTTGCAAGTCTAAAAGGGTAGCTAGAAAAATGTAAAATGCAGAAAGGACTATTATTTTTAAATAGCAAGAGAAAGGAATCACTTAAACTTTAGCAAATAATATAGTGAATGTAGAAGTATGTAGAAGTAGGTGGGAAGCAAATAGCCTAGATACTTTGCTTACCTAGACTAACTACTTGGAGGTTCTGTTAAAGCCTTCTCTTTTCACTTGCAAAGGATTTCGAACACCTCTTAATAATCACATTCTGCCACTTGTCTGTGGTTTTCACCTTTATTTATCCATGACAATAACCGTTGTATTTAATCTCTTTTCTTGCTGCTTTGTCTGTCATTGCAACTATTTTCTGGCTTGGCTAGCAACTGAAAAAGGTCTTTGGACCACCTCCCTCACCCGACAGACAGACAGTGAATCCCCTACCTAGTTACTGTCATACAAGTCCTACAAAGTCAATATCTACCTGAACAAAAACATAATTTGTTTGGACCATTTCATGAGTTATGTTCTTTTGTTATAGGCAGGTGAAGGTAACGCTATATTTGAATCGTTGGTAGACAAACAACAAAGGAATATTTCCAGAAAAAAATGGGCTCGAACGCTTTCTAATCTGTTACATGTGTTCAGTGCTTCCTCCTACAGAGAATACAAGACAAATCTATTAAAACAGAAACATGAAATTAAATCCTAATTAGAGAATTGTACAGGACTCTAGTATTCAAGTCAAATATATTGCCATCCCTAAAAGATATCATGGAAATTAACAGGTATTAGACTTGGAAATTACACTATGACATTCCAGTTTCTAAGTTGTTAAAATATTAAAAATACAGCAACAAAGCAGAAATGAATGATATGAATCAGTTTCAAAGTTCACACACACACAAAAATAATACGACAACCTGATTACACTGACTTAAACCAGTGTCGACAACTTAAAACTGCTAAATTAAAAGGCAACATAAACAGGGAAAGGGACTTGATTGTAAAACATTAATTTCAATGAAGTGATAGCCACACTGACAGCAATCCAAACAGCACAAACAGCCACAAGTACTAAAACAAGCGATGCAAGTATCAAATGAAGTAAATTACCAGTACTTTTCCAACCTAAAAAAAAATTCAGATGCAACTGGGAAAATCCTCTGCAATACTGAAGAGCCATGCTCACAACTGTCAACAGCTAAGATTACCAAAATAAACACACATACTGGTATAGCTCTTTTTATTCATATTATAATCTATAGTGTTTTAAAAAACAAATGTGCTAATCAATCAGTGACAAGTTCTTGTGGAAGTATAAATCACAAAGAGGTCTACTTACTTGCATACCTGCTTTGATAAACTACTTGTTGATTAGGGGACAGAAACAGCTTAAGTTCTTAAAGCAAATTTATATCACAAAATGACTTTTTATGTGCGCTGTTCACAAAAACTCATAACCCCTGATCAATAAAGAAATGCTTATTTAAGTGTATACTGCAGAGTCACTGAGCAACTGCCCTGGAGCAATGAAGATAAAAGAATTAAATTAAAAAGTGGGGTGTCAGGGTTCAACAAGTTGTAGAAAAGGCAAATAACCATAAGAAGCTAAAATGTTCCTTTTGCTATATGCTTGTGTTTTGCACTGGAGTGTGCCAAAGTACCAGGATTCTGAACTACAGTCTGAAAGCCACATTTTAATAATCTGCCACAGTATAACCCTTATTAGCTAGTGCATTGCTTTTTTTTTATCTGGTGCATTTCTTAAGCACTCTCCCATACTGTACAATTCAGACACTTTACAGCTCATCAGTCTTACTTAAAAAGCTAATTATCTTTATGGCTGTTACATACTGTAGTGATGGTGGCTCATATTAAGACAGCTAGATCTTTCATATTTGTGACACATCCTTGTGAGAACATTAGGTTGAAGACTGCATGCTCTAAAGTGGCTGCCAAGATGAACCATCAGAAACCAAGAATAAACTTTTTTAAATCATTTACTACATATTTTTTAACAATGAAAAATTACATAAACGCAATCCAGTTTCAGAAGAATTGCAGATATTCACTAAATATCAGTGAAGATTATCCAAATGACAGACACACCATAATTTGTATATGTACACACACAATCTTATCAAACCAGTATTTTCAACCTTCATCAGATTATACAGTGCCCTTATTCTGTCAAACACTGATGGCATACATATGCATCTTCAGGATTGCATGGACCGTGCTATCCCAAATTAAACCAAGACTCCTTCCTCAAGCAAGAAGAAACCAGTCTGGTGGACCCCGGCCATAAGCAAACTTTACAATAAAAGGAGGAGACTTGTACAAAAAAAAAGGCCAAATCTCAAGTAAAAAATCATCCTTGATCAGCATTAGTAAGAAATTGAGGGCCCTCATAAAGTCAACTAAAGCTAATTTTGAAAAGAAAGTTGCCAAGGATAACCATATGGCCTTCTATGGCTATGTCAAAAACCTAAATGGCAATGCTCAGGTCTGTTCTGAGCTAGTACAAAATGGAACAAAATACACTGACCCTTCTGACATTGCCAACATCTTGGCTGACAGGTTCAGTGCAAATCCCCCCCCCCCTCACCACCTACAGGGCCTATTACCATTCCAGGGGTTTGTGTAAGTCCAATTATTACTGATACGTTGGTTAACAAGGCTCTATCTAAAGCTAAAAACACTGCCTCCATGGGACCAGATGGTGTCCCAGACTGTGTCATACGCGAGCTCCAAAAGGAATTAACCCCAAATCTTAATACCATGTTCAGTCTCAGCCTCTCCACAGGATATGTGCCCATACAATGGCGCACGGCAACGGTGGTCCCGCTACACAAGGGTGGGGCCACAACTGACCCTGGGAACTATCGACCAATAAGCCTGACCAGTCTGATCTGTAAAGCTATGGAGCGAATCATTATGGAACTCATAAATGGAGAGACTGGGAACCTCCAGTCGCTGGACCCCACACAGTTCGGCTTCGTCAAGGGCAGATCATGCCTCCTGAACCTGGTGGATTTCTTTGCCACACTTACTCAGGCTATAGATAAGGGAAAGGAGGTACACAAGGCTTACCTTGACCTTGCTAAAGCATTTGACACCATTCCCCATTCAGGTATTATTGATAAGCTCACCAGCCTGGGCATAAACCCTTACGTCACAAGATGGATCGCAAACTGGCTCTCAAACGGATCCCATAAAGTAAGAGTAGCGGGATCTATGTCCAAATCCAAACCAGTAATGAGTGGTGTGCCTCAGGGCTCTGTCCTGGGGCCCCTCCTGTTTGGCATATACTTCTCAGAAGTACAGGCAAGCACGGAAGGGCTGTGGCTGACTAAGTTTGTGGACGACTGCAAACTGGTTGCTATAGTAGAGTCTCTGGCCGACATGGAGATCCTCCAGAAGGGCCTAAATGAGACTGATGCATGGTGTCAAAGCCATAGTCTCAAGCTAAATGCATAAAAATGCATAGTAATCACCTTTGGAAAAAACAGAATACCCGCAAACTACAACATAAGAGGTAATCCCCTGAAATCTGAAGAAGAAATAAGGGATCTAGGGACCCAAGTAGATAGTCAGCATTCCTTTGATAACCATGTTGCCAAAGTTGTTAGAAAATCCTTCTATGTGACCCATCTGATCACAAAAGGGTTTGCATCAAGATCTAAGGATGTAACGGTGCCCCTCTACTCTTCCGTCATTAGACCCATTATTGAGTACAATGCACCAATTGGAATGTACCTGGCTAGACATCGCCAGCAGCTGGAGAGACCACAGAGGTACCTAACCAAGAGGATTACTGGCCTCAAACAGTTGCCCTATGCAGCACGATTGAAAAAGCTAAAACTGTTCTCTGTTGAATACCGCTTTCTCAGAGGCGATCTCTGTCTAACGTACAGAGCCATGTCCAATCCAGAATTGTTGAACATGCTCCATCTTAGCAAAACCAAATCTACTCGAGCTACACGCTCTAGGGATATAAACCTCAACACAACAATGAATAGAACATGCTGGAGGGATAGATTCCCTTCACAGAGACTTCCTTACTATGGAACAGGGTCCCGATCTACATAAGACAGAGCCCCTCACTATCACTCTTCAAGAGGAACCTTGATGAGTGGATGGGTAACAGAAAGTTCACACCGGGGATCACACCAACATCACTACTAGATAGGGGCCAAGGGTACTAGCTGCTAGTACAAGGGTCTAGGGAACTACTAAAGGGGTGGTGAATACCGCACAACGTGGCTGGGCTAATGTATGCCTTCGGGCAGATAGCCCAGTACCAACCTATGAACCTATATTTTATGAATAAATATTAAATGTATATTTAGAAATTTCATTTTTTCAGATGTCAGAAAAAAAGACTACATTCATTCCCTAGTTCTTCCCCTTTTAACTTCCACATCTGTACAACAACAGACAACACCCAGATCCTTCCACAATGCTTCAGAATAGAACTATTAAAACGGCTCAGGATTCCATCCACTTACATGCCAACAGCAGCAATATTTCTTGCTCCTATCATTCCTTTTACTCCTACACATTAACAAAACTCTAAAGATTAACACTTTACACAGGGTAGCACCACTCTTTTTTTCTATGCAATTTATATTGCCTACCGTTACACCCTGATACTGCCAACCTTATTTATCCAAATACATCCTTCCACTCAAAAAGCACCATCAAGGACATCCAGATGTGAGAACATGTCCATTCAACTCCTCTATAATGCCAACCTACTTAGCACACAAACATCAAACTAAGCAATATGTACATAGTTTTACATCTAACAGAATGGAGTCCTATTGATACACGACATGCCCTACACACTGCCACTACCTTGCATAGAGACAGAATTATGTCTGCACTGTTATCTACTGATAAGGACAACACCTGGTAGACTTAGCACACCCCTCAGTCACCCCCTGCCTTTTTATTTATAACAGTATCTTATATACTTCAAAGCATTAAATCTTAATTTTCACAACAAGCTCTCCCATACATTCTACTTCTCTTCAGCCAATTCTCCTTACAAAATCAGTGCTCCACAGGCATCCCAATGTACTCAGTATTTACATCATTACCCTGTGTCTTTATCTTAGTGGTTACTGGAGCATGATCAGATGTAGTTATACTGGATGGGTCTCAAAGCTTTCCATTAAATACACATATGCCTGTGAAATATAATTTCTTTCCAATCTCACCCAGGTATTGTACCTTGGGGGAATATGTAAAATTTGTCTGGATTTGGCTCCCTTACAGGAGGCCTCAATAAAAAAGTTCCTTTAAGAAAAGCCTTTGAAATCTTCAGTAAAGGTATGGAGGTTTGATAATGTCCAGTGTGAAAACTGGAAACAGCTGCTAATTGAACACTGACTGTTGAAAAACTAGAGCCTTTTTGGAACAACATGAAGTCCAAGGCACAGAGAAGAGGCACTAAAAAAGGGATCTTCTCCTTTGGAAGCTTCCCAAATAGAAAAAAAAGCTTTTCCATTTGCTGAGATCAACTTTACTGGTATTTAGTTTCTGTGAAGCTGAAAAAATATGAACCACCGAAGCAACTAGCCTGGCATCTCTGGTCACCATTAAAACTGGAGAAACCATGGCGTTAGCTTTAAGGTCTGAGCCCAGAAAAGGCTGCCTGGATGCGTGACTCAGGAGATCTGGATCTATGAGGCCAGAGGAAGCGGAACCAAATTGCCAGGGCCAAAACTCAACAATGTGGATTACCCTGACCTTCCACCTTCTGGCTTTCTGAATAAATTTCATTATAATTGGTATGGGGCCTAAGGCGTAAATATGATCTGTGGGACAACCGTGGACTAGGGAATCCCTCGGTGACTTATGCTGTTGAGGGATTAGGGCAAAGAACTGTCATACTTTTTGTTTAGGTATGAAACAAAAAGATTGCAGCAACGCTGGCCCCAGAACTGAAGATTTGATTCACCACTGACTGATTGTGGGACCACTCATGAAGCAGAAGAATTTACCTGCTCAGCTTATCTGCTAGAACACTGAAGTCCATGGAATATACACTGCTGAGAAAGTGATGGAAAGACATAGTGGATATGAGCAGGTCCCTCCTTTGCTTGCTGATGTATCAGACTATTGCCATGTTGTCTATCTGGATAGAAATCACACTCAAAGAATGAGTCCTGAGAAACTTGCAATGTCAGGAGGATCACTCTAATCTCCAAGATGTTTATGTGAAGACTATCCTTCATGTGTGATCAAGAACCTTGGACCATTTTCTCACCCTCACCCAAACCCCAGGAGGGAAGCATCCATAGTTACTGTAGCCATTGTAGGACATGGGGAGAACAGATGACCTTCCAGAACCACCAAGGATGTGAGATCCGCAAACAGGCATTAGATGAACTGGAGAGTGAAGAAAGTGTAATGACTGGGACCATTGTATTAATAGGGTGCACTGAAGAAATCTCATGAGGTATAAAGCTAGAGGAACTAACATGATTGCCAAAGCTATCAGCCCTAGCACATAGAGAATGAGTCTTGCATGTGGAGAAGGGTGTTGGAGAACCTGAGCAGCTACTTGATGTAGGGATGATATCTTGGACTCTGGGAGTTTGGCTATTTGACTGACTGTATTCAGGTGACATCCAATGAACTCTCCATTGTGTAGGTGTCAACTAACTTTGTTTGACCAACTGTAATACCGAGTTTCTGAACAAGATGGACCAAGTCTCATTGCTGGACCATAACATCTCTGGCTGGAGCAGTGAGGAGCTAGCTGCCACTACTGCCATGCATATGCTGAACACCCAGGGGGCTGTGATGAGACCAAAGGGCAGTGTCCTGAACTGGTAGTGAGTGGCTCTTGGCCAGAAATGCAGAAATTTCCTGGACTGCCTCATTGTCTTACATGACAGTAGGCATCCTGAAGAGCTACACAGCGTATCCAGTTATCCTTCCTCAAGAGAAGTAGAATAGTCTGAATAATCTGACTGAGGTGACCTAGGTCCAAAATTGGCCTGAGGTACCTTGTCTTTTTTAGAATTAAAAAGAACAAGAAACAGACTCTGGATACTAAAAGAGAAGTCTTTTTTCCAACAGCTTCTAAATTTCTGCTGCTGCGGATTCCATCTGACTGGATTGTGCAAAAGGAATACTTCTCTTTTCTTCTTTTGAGGGGGGAATCAATGGAATACTATAACTTCTGGTGACTATCATCATCACTTTTTAATTTCTCCAAGTCTTTTGGGCTTCTAATACCATGACAGGAATGGACCCCATTCCTAAGTCAAAGTACAATTAAAGTTCATGAAAATAGTATTGTTTCAATCTTTTGATGTCAGCCAGAAGTGCTCTTCACAACACCCAAAATGTGCCCAGCAGTGACTCCTCCTGTAATTCGTACGGGGTTACATGTATTGGTAACATATCAAAGTACAACTGTAGATTATTTTTTATAAGACCCGTTGCTCCTACTACTATTGGAACTGTCTGGGTATCTTTCTTCCGCATTGTTCTCATCTCTGCCTGCAAATCCTGATATTTTATGACTTTGTATCTCTCTGTACGCAAGACACTGCAGTCAGTGTGTGGTGATTTCAATAATCAATGCTATTTTTGTCTTCTTTTCATGGACCACTATATCCGTTTTTCTAACGCCTATCATTTGAACTGTTGGTAATGGGTGATCCCATGTGATGTAGACCATTTTCTTTGGGGCTCATGTTTCCAGTGTTTTTCAGCCACTTCAATACCATAATGTTTGCACAATCCCCAGTGCAAAAGTCTTGCCACATTATTATGCCTTTCAGTATACAGTCCTTCTGCCATTCGTATATCACAACCAGCAAGGAGGTGTGCAACTGTTTTCTGTTTTACAAAACCTACATTTGTTAATTTCTCCCACATTATCAATGGACTTTGTAAACCAATGTGTACGTAAGCCCACTGTCTTGTGCCACGAATATTAACCTTTCCTCTCTTGGTTTGAATTTGCCTCTCCTTAATCATTCCTGTGTTCGATCGTAATCAACATGAGGTTCTTCCAGAAGTTTTTTATCCTTGCAACTATCTTTATGCATTTTCCATATTTCTTGCCTTCTCATCTGGTCCTTCACCTTATATTCATTCTTTTGTTTTTTTGGCACATTCAGTTGCTCCCTGATTTTTATCCACTTCTGGTTTAATTTCCATTCCTGCTTGACGCCAATATGCTTCTGCTAGATTAAGCAGAGAAGTCATCTTAGATTTATTCTCCTCATGTTTCAAAACTTTCACTGCATTTGGGTCTCGTGAGGTCAGCAGATGTTTGCAGTCCCACTACTGCAGATCTATACATGTAGTCAATTTCAAAGTGGCCCATCCCTCCTTCAGAACAGGGAATATATAATCTTGGTATGCACTGATGTGTATAAATTATTTGGTGAGCATGAAGCATCCTTCTTGTTTTCCTGTCTAATCTATCCAACACGTTTTGGGGCCAGTCAATCACTCTGTAAGTTAGGACAGGAACAGCAAATTGGTTTATACCTTGAATTTTGTTCTTAGATGTCAATGCTGTTTTCAGGATTAAGTCTTCTAAAGTATTCCTTACTAAGTTTTGTTCACATTTGTTCATGTTTTATTGTTGACCCTTCATCAACTTCCAATAATTTATACACTCCCTCTTGCTCAAGTTCTTTTATATCACATTCTTGCCCCAAACTGATGTTTTTTTGGTGTTGCAGTTTTCCTGTTAAAGGTTACTTTTGCACCCATATATCTAATATAATAGACTGCCGGGCTTGAGGGAGCAGGGATAATCACCTCCAGAGTGCAGCAGTCAAGAAACCCTTCAGTAGCACTGTGAAAGGATTTCTCAGCAAAATGACTCAGAAATCTTGTTTCTGTAATCTGCCTCTGGGGTGGTGTCCACTTGCATCCAGATGTGCTGATGGAAGGCTATGCTGGTGCTTGCTGCTCTAGCCATACCATCAGCTACTGGGAGAGGGTTTAGCAAAATGGGAGTGGGTCTGGCATAATGGCCAAGGTGTTCACCTCATAGACACAAGGGTACAGGGTTTGATTCTGACCTGAGTTTGCTGGCTAGGCTTAAAATGGCCCTTCAACGCAGATAGCCTAGTATTCACCTATGAACAACCTATGAAAGCAGACTCATGGATACACTGGACACAGACAGGAAGGTAGACAATTAAGGCTCCATTATTTTCTGGATGTCCACCGGTAAGCTACCAGAGAGGGATTTTAGTGAATTCCTTAGTCAGGTCCCTCTGGAATCAAGTCATTTGGGCAAGGTAGTTCAGTGGTGTAACTGCAAAATTTGCTGACACATACATCCATTTCCACAGCCTGTCTAATACACTTGACTCCCTGTTAGAAGGATGGACAGATGTACAGTCTTCCCAGAGCTGATTTTTCATAGCTGCTACCACAACCATGGCATCTACTGGGGCTTGCTCAAGTGCTCTCTGTCCTTTGGTGTGACCAAGACTTTGCCTGGTTTCTTTCAAAATGGCTCCACCACATCAGGATCCTTCAATACCTACTAAGCTACCAGATCTATGAGTGAATCAGCATGTGGCAGCACCCAAAAGATAGAAGACACAGCCTAAAAAGCCTCAAGGAACACAATTCTCAAAGTCAATTTCAAAATATCACCAAAGGTGATGTTTTCCAGAGGGGAACATGGAGACCCTTTGCTGTCATCCAATGTGCGTCTTCTGTGGATGACTCCAGGAAGGAGTTTAAATGTATCCTTTTATGCATCTGTTTCCTAGGACCCTGTCTGTTTGGGACTTCAGAATGATCAGAATCAGACTGCGAACTTGCATGACAAACAAACATAGGGCTGAATGAAGCTGACTTGTCTCAGTCGACCTGGGTATGCAGAGTCAGAGGCAGTATCCAACAGGAGGTTGGATGAAGCTGAACATATGGAATACGCTTCTCCTCTTGGCCTGGCAGCCTTGAAAGCCAAGGTGGCAATCAGAGCCAAAGAGACAACCTTCCAATCTGAATGACTTACAGGAAGAGACTCCTCTGTTCCAACCCACCTTGGGTCCAAAGCTAACAATGGTGCCAAGTATTGAGAGCTGAGGCTCAGAGAAAGAGATGGATCCAAAAACTTAGGAGTCAACTTGACCCCCCGTCCAAAGTTCCAGCACTGAGGCTTTGGCTCAGAGACTCTTTCTGATCCAAGAATTGGAATTGACAGAGTAACGGATACTGCCAGAGTCAAAGAAGATAGGACTATTAGCTTCGACATGGGTGCTCCTTGTCGGTTCAGACCCATGAGCATGAGATCCGATGGTTGGACCAGAAGAGGAGATACTGATTGCGGAGGGGATAACGGGACCTGTACCAGGTGTGCCCAATGGGGAAGGCACAGGAAAAAAACACCTAGTTGAATCTGCCTCCAGAGAAATCTCTACATCACCCTGTCAACAAGTGCTTCAGTGAGAACTCCTCCACGAATGAATGGGCCACAATGATGATTCCACTGAAGGTGGTCTTGAAGAATGCCTCTCTTGTAAAAATGCCGAATGAAGCAAAGGACTCACAGACTCCAGTGAAAAGCGAGGAGGAGGCATAGGTGAATGTGCATCTGAATAGTGATCCGGTCAGACTGCTTTGGAACTTTTCATGCCAGACCCAAGAACTCTGATGGATTTGGTGACAGTTTTTTGGTTTTCTCTGTCAGGATCATTTTATTTCTTCTTTTCTTTCTCTCTCTCTCTGGGTTTCTTTTCTCTGTGGATTTTGTTTCTTCTACTCTTTGCGCTGGAGAAACAGAAGTCACCAATGGTGGAGCCGATGATTGATAAGTGGCTCCCAAATGGGTGAGGATCAAACCTTTCAAAACTAACTTGGCTCTGTGCTTTTGTACTGAAGTGAAGGGGGCACAAGCCTCATACTTTACATCCAAATGTGCTGCTCCCAGGTAGTACACAAAGCAAATGAGGGTCTTAAAGCGGAATCCTGTGGCCACAGGCCAAACACTTTTTACACCCTGATACCTTGTCAGCCATTAGGAATATCCTATTCAACAAATCCAGGACAATATCTTGAAGAAGGGCTAAAGTTACAAAACTCTAATACTGACTACAAAGGAAAGATCTAGGTAAAGGATTTTCTAAACACTAAAGGGATCATAACAACAATACCAACAACAAAAATACTAAGCTAACCTACTTTTTGTATCAGTGAGCAAAAACAGAGTGACAAATATGCCAAAAAATAGAACAGAAATACAGAAAACTAAGACTTGGCTTGTTTTTCAGTGGGTGGCCTCATATACACATCTTTCCAATCAGGCTGCAAATGAGACCGGAGGTATTTTGGAGAAGAGAGAGAATTATGGGTAGAGGAGGAGTCAGAGCCCTGGATCCACAGCTTCTGAGAGGTGTAGAGGTCGGACTCTATCAATCCAAAAGTGGACTCTGATGAAAGCAGAACAACAAACATAACATTATATTCATGAAGAAGCAGAAAGTATTTTAAGAACTAAGCGAGCCAATTTACGAATGAAGACAGTAGATCTCACTAAATTTGGATGTCTTCAAGTAGAGGTATAGAAAAAAGTAGTTGGTAATTACTGGGGGTGTGTGGAAGGAAATAAGACAGGGAAAGGCAACAGAGTGGATGGAGGCTAAGCAGAAGCGCAGACCATATGTTAAAGACTGCCTTCCCTACCAGGGATTTATAATAGAGTACAGGCAAACAGAAAGCGACAGGCGAGTGTGAAGTGAAAGACCAGCTTTCATAAGAGTTTTTACTTCCGTCTTGAGCAGCTGTTTTTTTTTTTTTAAACGGGAATAATTAGTAAGGCATATAAAATATTGCACAATAACTATAAGAATCAGAGGCGATTAAAAAAGAATGGGAAGAGAGACTGGAAAGGCAATAAAAACAAGAGAAGTGGGAATACATTTGCATGGTAACCAAGTATGCAATAAAGTCTGGAAGGTTTACGATTTTTTGCTTGGAACTGTTTCATAGTTACTTTTATACCTCAAGCTGACACAGACGTTTTCCATACTTAGACAGCAAATGATGGGGGTGTGATAGGCAAGACAAGTAATTTGGAACATATTTTATGGGAATGTAACAAATCGTCAGATTTCAAAAATTCCCTTCTGAGTACTTTGTCAGAAATGTTGGGGGAGCAGATGGTTGCAACTATGGAAATTATTCTTTTGAGCTGTGACAGTGGATCTGAATTGCCCAAACATAGTAAGGCATTACAAACTTTAATGCTGTCTGCCAAATAAAGCAAGTACTTGAAAATGGAAATCAATATTTAAACCAACTGTAACTGAAATACTGAATATTGCAAATGAGATGAAAAATGGTGGCAGAATCTTTATAAAAGGAATGCAGCAAATTACATAGAAATATGGAATTTTTGGGAACACCTCATGCAGAATAATGTTCATAGGTGTGTACTAGGCTAATGGCCCTGGAGCCTTTACAAGCCTAGCCCATAGAAGTGCCCTGGCCCTTGTTTCAAGAACAAGAGTGAGGTTTAAGGGGAAGGCATGAACTGAGCAATGTCTTTAAACAATTGCTGCAATACAGGAGTACATTTCCTGTAAGTTCCAGATTTTGCTAATGGACTTGAAATATCTTTTGCATCCCAAGCCATATCAAGTAATATTTCCCTTGCTGAAAGATTTTACAGTGACATTGCTAACCCACGGGACTGTATCTAGGAGTGAAATGGTGATGACTAACCTTAGCAAGGGGTCTGAAAATACTAGGAACAGTAAAATGTCACACTTTTTGGAGTCCTACGATCAAATACTTCACATTTTCTAAGCACATCTGCTGTGTGGAAACAGACTGAACATTAGGATCCAACTGTATTGTATCAACTTCAATCACTTAGCATCAAGTCAAGCAACGCAAATCATAATCACAAGTATCCATACTACAACCACATTCATGTTTGTGATGAATAAAAGGAGCAAAGTATGTTCAAAGGTTCACTGTAAAATATTACAGTATTACCGTCTCAAAATTTAGTAGTGAATCAACAGCTTTGGACTTGGCCGCATTGTCAAGGGTATTCATTTCTCTCCTGTATTTTGTTCTCCACTCTGTTATTATTATAGTTAATGCTGTTGGAATAAAAAAAGAGAAGAGAGTCAGAGATGTCACGGTGTAAATGAGATGAACTCTGCACACCTCTAAACAAATGCACACATTGCTTTTCACACTTATTACCTACGCACCTTCAGAATGCATTCAGGTGCAATGCATGCACCACCAGCCCTACGAAAAAAGCTTCACATATGACTCAAGAAAACACAGTCACAAGCACCACCTGTACATTGTTACTGAAGACAAACTTGTGGCAGCATAAGTATTTGCTTTTATTCACACTCAATTACTTGTCAGGCCTTTTTTTTCACAGCATAAGTCCCCCTGATGCATTTGCAGCTTCTGTCATTTGCACTGTGGTACACTCTGCAATGTTGTGTACCCAAGACACAAAAGATACTGCCCTATGCCACCTATTTCCTCTACCAAGAGACTCGAGATACAGAACATTGACAAACATAACCTGCTTCCTGAAACATTCTTCCTGATTCACACACAAGAAGAAATCCTTGCAACACTGTTATCTACCATCCGTACCCTAGTTAAGTCTTCCATAAGAGCTAAACAAACATCCTTTACCTACAAAACTTTTTGCACCGTTTATAAATCTTCCACATCCTACTTCCTCCCTCTCAACTAAGCCCTCTTTCCTAGTCTCATTTTACAAATATATCAGACTTAAACTTGCAGTCAGTTCACAAACGGTAATAAAAATTTCAAAATGTTCCATTACCATCTTCATGTATTATGACATTTTTCCTTGTATTGTTAGTATTACTGTTTAAGTCATGCTGTCAAATTTTCAATGCCCACACCATTCATCTTCTTTATCATTATTCTGAATGTTTTGGCCCCAAATATGCCATTTCCTTTTATGCACTTTACTTCCTCTCTCCTTTAAAGGTATGCTCAACCAAAAGTTCACTACTTTTTTTCTTAGAGTAACCAGATATTTGGTGAGACAACGCCTTAAAAGAACACGTGATCAGCATGGGGGGAGTACACATGAACTAAAACTGTTAAAATTATAAAATAAAACAGGATTCTGGATTAAGAACAAGATGAAACTGTGGTACAAAAGATTGCTGAATTCAAAGTGGTACAAGTTTTAGCTACAGCTAATATTTTTAAGACATTTACTGAAGGGGAGTAGGGAAAGAAAAAATATGAAAACATAATGGAATAGTGAAACTGATGACGTTGAAACAATAAAACCATTTATAGGAGAATGTGACAAACTAATGAATGTTATGGACTGATCCAGAGGAAGAATCGGAGCAAGAAGAAAGACAAATGGAAGATAAGAACTACTAGTGAAAGGATGAATGACAAGAAATGGAAGCTTAAGATGCTTAAAAAATATTTAAAAAGAAAAGAATAAGCTTCAGAGTATTAACTCTGAATGCAAACAATATCAAGACTACTGTTAGAAATCTAACAGTGTTGCACTGTCTAAAAAAAAGACACCGACACGTGATGGTAAGCAGATGTCAATTATGTGAATCAAGTGGGGACAGAAGCTTGTAGCAATATGGAATGGATTGGAGAACTAATATGGTCTTTAGGGAGAAATGTTCTGGGGTTGTGGTATCTATCCAAAAGGGGTCTGGAATTAAATTAAACTATTCTGTGGTTAATACTTACATGAATTCTTTATTTGTAATTTTATGTATGAAGACACTATGATCAATGCTTTATGCATGGTGTACAACTAATAAACAGATCATAAATGTTTTGAAAACTTAGAAAAGTAACGATTGTTGAAGGTGGTAATTACTTGCGGAGGCTGACTAACTGTTTAGAAGGTAAATACAATAGGAAGACAGGATAAGTAATAAGCTAACGAGAAATATAGAGAGACTGAATTAGCAATACTGCCCAAAAAGACACATGACAGCAAATGGGTTGCTACTATGAAGATCGATCTTTTTGTACACTATTATTTTAGGAAGCAAGACAGGATGGAATAAGAAAAGAGAATAACTACAGGATAGGTAAAGGGGTGCAAAGGGTGGATGCTGATTTTACATATGAGAAAGAGGAAGGTGATATTTAAAAAACTCAAACAAGCATGTCAAATTTTAAGAGGCTTATGAGATTTACTGTAGAAAGATTATAAAGAAAAATCAAATGGAATAAGTTTCAGAAGAAAAACAATAATTATGACACATTAAAATTAAAGGAGACAAATGGATCAATTTGAATGCTGTAATGAAGGGTAATAAATTACATGCTTATTTGTTAATCAGGGTACACACTACTCCACCTGGACATTTTTCAGGTTCAGCCTAGGGACATTGTCAGGTTATGATGCCTTGCTTAGTCACATAATAAGCAAACAGAGACTATGGGAATCAAATCTTGGACGTCAGGATCTGGCTCATTAACAGATGCTAGCCTTAATCATCTGCACTAGCTGCCAGAGGAATTTGCTACACAGAATATTACAGAGAAGATAAACAGATGTAAAAAAATATACAACTAAAAATGAAGGCTTGTTTAACCAAAGATTTAAAGAAAGTGAAGATAAAGTCCCAATATGCTACTGTTATCAACTACAGTACAGAAAGAAAGGATACACAAAGATTAAGAAATGAAAACGGACTACATTTCTTAGGGGGAAAAAAACAAAGAAATATGGAAAAATACTTATGTTTTTACATAAGGGAAAGCAAATTTAATGAAAACTAAAATGGGGGTATGAAAAAATAAGCTTTACAAGAAAATGAGGCCAGTATCAACTCAAGTCTCTTGTGTCTTTACCTCATGTCCAGTTACCCCAAACTATAGTTTGGGTTCTTCTTTTACAGAAAACAGCATGGCATTGCACATCTCCCACTGAACTCCCTGAGTACAACATTCTACTTTCCTTTTCAACTTGCAAAAGGCATGTAAAGTAACAAATACAAGTTAACTCTGCTGTATGTCTTCATTGTTATTTGGTACTGAGCTAGCAAGTCCATGTTGGCAAGGCTTGCATAACTTTAAATGGTTCTCTTTACCATTACTTATACCAAAATTACCTGCACAGACATTGTTTATCTCGGTCCTTTTCACTCCCTTCCCACCCCCGGACTCTTACATTTATTCTCTTCTTAACTCCTACAATTTAGTACATATTACCCATCCCTTAAGGAGATCAAGTGTTTCAGCTATATGGCTTCTGAATATCCATGACATTTCTTAATTTTTCTTTCCAGTCTTTACAAAATCATTCAAGCCAATAAAGCCAAACCCCACTAACTGTGGACATGCATGTTTTGGTTTTATGACCTCATCAGCACAGCATAAGTGGACTGTTTGGCTATACTTTAGAAACACAGGGTCTTTAAATCCAGCTGATGTCCATAACCAGTAAGGCTGGCCTGAATGTATCCATAAAGACAAAGTAAAAAAGCATGCACATTCAGAAGACAGTTGGGATAACTAGGGTAAAATCTAACACAAGGCCATGGCTGACCAAACAGACCAAACCGCTTATGCTGCAAAGAGATAAAGCATGGAAAGAATGGTACAAGAATAAAACAAAACACGCCTATCAAAATTTTAGATATCTCCGAATGTGTACCTTGATCCTTGTTAAATGCGACAAGAAATCATACTACAGTAATCTCCAAAAAAAGCACCAAAACAACCTCAAGCTATTTTGTCTCTCTCTAAATAAACTATTCCACTCCAACCATACCACTGCACCCTGTCTTTCTACTTTAAACAAAGAGTCCATTGCCACTCGGTTCAATGCTCATTTTATCCAGCCAGTTTTATCACTAATCAGTGACCACCTCACTTCACCCCTCCAACTTCCATCAGTTTTTGAAAAACACAGTATTTTAGTTTTCAGCCTGTCACAATGTCAACCGTAAAAAAATTACTACCAAATTAAAAGTAACAACCTCAGCTGCAGATAACCTTCCCAATGAATTCCTTAAAACAGGTGCAACAGCACTAGCCTTCCCAATCTCCATTCAAATCAGTCGGTCAATAACTGAACATCCATCTGAAAAAATCAATTATACCCCTTCACAAACGGGGTACGTCAACAAAGATAACCACAAATCTACTGCTATCCTATCACTCCTTTCTAAAATCCAACAGAAATTTACTCACTCTGTTTATGAAACATATAACCAAATAAAACCTCCTTTCCAAAACTCAGCACAGTTTCATGCCCAACCAGAGTACTACAACTGCCCCCCTCAACATTAACATAGTAAACCAATAACGAAATGACTGCAACCTTGTTTCTTCACTTTTCTTTGACCTTTCCAAAACATGTGACACAGAGTCCACCAAAAGCTCCTCTCTGAACTTGCAATACGAAGTCTCACTTACCCCACCCTCTCCTGGTTTCACAGGTCGTTATGCAATCGTAACCACAAGCAACTAAATGGCAACAAAACTTTTCAATATTTGTTGGTGTTTCCCAAGGCTCAATATATGGCCTCTTCTATTTAATATTTTTATAAATAAACTTCATAGCACTACAACACTTGCCACTGTCATACAATATGCCAGCCATTCAACCCTCATCAGCTCTAACCCATCCGTAATAAAATAACAGGAAATCACTTAAAAATCTTTCACTAAAATTAAAATATGGCTCAAACATTCTAACCTGCTGCTCAACGTTTAAAAAAAAAAAAAAAAAACTTATGCCATTTATTTCAAAACAACACACATTTCATATTAACTCAAGTAACACAAAAATAAAACCAAAAGCCAAACTAAATTTACTCACAGTCATAACAGATGATGACCACAAAATATTTCATTCCACCAAGAAAACTCACCAAAATCTTGGCTCCCTCAACAGGGCCAAACACTACCTGACAGACAAAGAAAGTATTACCTTAGTAACATACTTCCTTCCTTCTTTATTATATACTTCCCCTATTCTTACCAATTTCAACACTATGTATAAAGCTAAACTAGCTTGCTGTTATTACAAAATAGCTGCATTTGCAAACAATCAACTATATAAAACAGCACTGTCTTGCATTAAAACAAAATGTTATGAACTCCCAAGTCAGATGGCATACTTACAGCTAATCACTGCCCACAACCTATTGTACCTCTCCAGACAAATGTTCAACATTACAAAATACTCTACTGTATTATTCACCCACTAGAGACCTTCGCTCTAGCAATAAACTTTTACTATGCATCAGTAAGACATTCAACACTGCTGGAAACTCTCCCTACTCTCATTACGTGTCAAAACTCTGGACTGAAATCAACACACAGGACAGATATAAAACTTAAATAGTTTCAAAACTTTGCTTAAACAGCACCTGTTAACTGAATCAAATTCACCGGCCTGTCCAACAATATAAAACAAATGCAGCCCTCATGAACAGTCCCAGTAAAATAAAGATGCACTGGCACACTTTAGCGTTGAATGATAAAGAACCATTTTACATATTATATAGTCTCCTTTCTCCAATAGCATCATCATTTATTAAGTTAAAACAATTAATGACTAACCATAAAGCTGTTTAAAAGTGCACAGTGCTAGATTCCCTCAGAACTATTCCTTCCCTCTAGTAACTTATTTTTTAAAATCCTTGTGTATGTCTGTATTGTTTTGAACATACATTCATATTCACATGTCATATGTACATTACATTAAAACTGTAAAAATATATAGTGAATAGCTGCTTTAACATCACATTTTGTGTTTTATGTTGTCATCAACACCTTAATAAAGAAATATCCTGGATAACACTTAACTTTTTGTCCAACATGGGTTTTATAGATATGGCATCATTAAGCCCTGGGCTTTCTGATGCATTCAATTTTGTCTCCTTTTCCATTAGTTTTCTTTGTGCAAACATCTTACATTCATTATGAGCTTCACAATGTCTCCATAATGCATTATTTCCATCTTGTTTTCTTATAAATCTTATAACAGTGCTCATAAATTCTATTTTTCAAACACTGTGTGGTCATTCCTACATAATAACTTGGACATGTTTTACACTTGGCTAAATATATAACATTTCTTGTTCTACAATTCCCCTTACAAAAGGTGATATTAGTCTTGTGAATATTGTCCAGAATTATACTTGTTATAATAGAATTTATGAGCACTGTTATAAGATAAGAAAACAAGATGGAAATAATGCATTATACTAGAACACATACTAGAGAATCCAAAATGATACCATATCTATAAAACCCATGTTGGACAAAAATGGAGCTTTTTATATATTTTTACAGTTAGTCAATAATTTTATAATGTAATGATGTGAATATGAATGTATGTTCAAAAAAAATAAGTTACTAAGGAATAGTTCTCACTGTGCACTAAACAGCTTGAAAGGAGACTATATAATATGTAATTAAGCACTTTCAAATGGTTTCTTTATTTTACTGGGACTGTGACAGCTCGTGAGGGGCTGCATTTGTTTTAAACAGCACCTGTGTCAAAGACGGCTCTTTTCTTCCTGCTTACTTGGCTAGCTTTACTCAGATTTTTCTCCAACTCTTACAGTCACTTTGCTTACCCAGTCTTTTTGTACCTTACATCTGCTTTTCATACTGCACTTATTTCCTGAACTCTTAACTTTTCCCCTTTCTCTCACACCCCACCACTAACTACAATTCCTCTTCTGTCCATTTATCTTCCTGCTCATTTATGTAACTTCTCCTTTCATATCAAATTTTTAAGCTACATTCTAATTGTCTGTGCAAATTATTACTAAACTCAAATCATCCCAGTTTCATCTTTTCCCTGCAACTATCACACTTTTCTTTAAACAAGAAACATCTTCATTAAATTATCACTTGTGACATAGGCAATCATACATGTATATACATGAAAACAAACCATACTCCCATAATCTCAACTGCAAGCATTTTGCATCACAAACCATACTGACGTAATAATCCTAGTTGCAAAACATGCACTTACAATCTACTCAAATCACTGTCAGTTAAACATTACGTAGCTCATTCAAGTCCTGTCTTCTTTTAAACTTCAATCGTCCTCTGTATGTATTGTTCCCAAATTCCCATTTTTCCTACGTAACTTGCTCCTACCTTTTTTAAAGATCCCAATTCCAGTTGTTTTACCTCTATTACTATATTCACTATTTCTAGTACAGTTTGTTTAGACATAGACTTCCATTTTCTAGTAATTTTTTTTGGAAGCCACCATAATTAGACTCATTGAGGCCTTAACTATGTCTAGGCAATTCAGATTCTGTATCATTGCTCAGAAAAATCATTTCCCTAGTTACACAACTTTGTTCACCCAGCCTCTCCAACATAGTAGTCTGCAGGGAGTCTGCCAACTCATTACACTCCCAGAAAAAAATGTACCCAATTATCTCTTTCTTCCCCATCACAACTCCATTTGCTGTCAACCTAAAGAAAAATTCTCCGAAGTCTACTTGAGGTATAAAAATAACTATGTAAACATTACCAAACAAAATTCCCAAGTCTTCTAGATTTTGTTGCATACTTGGGAGACATACATATATCCCCCATTTTTTCAGTTTATTTTTAATTAAATTTGCTAATTAAATAGAATTAGCAGCTCATTTTTGCTAATTAATTAGAATTATCTGTCTGATATACCTAATTAATTAGAATTAGCAAATTTTGAAACTAATTAGGTTAACTAGATTTTTAATTACTAATTTACTGCCGACTATCAACTTGCAACTTGTCAGTCCAAGTGTTCAACTTGGAATCAATGTAATCAATGTCAAATCATAAAAGTTAAACAGTATCTCTAACCACATGTTTAGCTAAATACTCAGCTGCACAGTGAAGTGCACTTAAAACCATAAAATAGCAAAATCATCAAATAGTAATGTTCATCAATTGGTCTCTGTTGCACTTGGCAATGACAAGCAACCCCAGTGATGTATCACTAAGTCTACTTCGCCTAGCTAAAGCAATGTAGCCAGTAGCACTGACGTTTGCAGAAGTAACAGGTATACAGTGGTACTTAATATACAACTTGTACAAGGTTGGAAATTACTCTTGGCACTCAATGTCACTCCAATAGACAAGTGGCTCCAAGTTGCTGCATGGTGATGACAAATACTATCCCAATTCTGATCCATTGTTGTTTGCTGGTGTGCTGTTTTCCATCACGTACAAAAATAGAATGTCTGGATATGAAGCTGATGGTCATTGCTGTGGTACTGGTGCATGGGTGACTTTTTCTGCAGGTAGTCTATGTTTATATGACTGACTTAGTAATTACATCACAGCCATGCTTCTTTGCTGTCACCTGGATCTGTTGTCCACCTCAATTTGAATCGTGGCTCCACAGCTGTGGCAATCAGGCAATGTGCCTGGCGAAACAGATAATCACAACCGTTTCTCCACAATGCCAAGACACCAGAGTTGACTGATGTACAATGCTGTAGTTCAATCTTCTCTATGTGTTTCTTCAAGCAATTTATTGTTGGTAGAATCTGACCACTCATCACAACAACTTCAGACTGCAGGCGAACAGTAGCCACTTCGAAAGGACTCAAGAGCTGCTCCATTTCTCGTAGTACAGCAAAGTCATTTAGTGAGAGTAATTCTGAATGGCAGAATATTGCAAACTTGCAGAAGGGTTCCTTCATGTTGCGATTCAGTCATAACAATTGCTGAAATCATTGACAGTTTTCTGTTCCATCATGTACTGTTCAAGGATGGAATTCGGATCGATGCTTCTGCCTCTAACAACTCCGTAGCTCAGCATGACTTATGAAGAGTTGACACGAAATTAGCACATTTGGCTAGGACATTGTTTATCTTTAGTGAGGCAAAGTCCGGAGTGAACTACAACTGGAAAGTGTATGCCATGCACACGTAGCACACAAGTACTGGACTGCTACCCTCTTCTTCAAGTTGTTTCCAATCAATTGGAACATATTCCACCTCTTCTCCTGCTTCAACTTTAATCACCTTCCTCCTCTTCATCTGCATCTATTACATCAAAAGGCTTCTGAAAATGTCTTCACCATGTTGGAGGCATTATCTAGGACTACTCAGACACCTGTTGTCCGACTCGTGAATTGTTTCATAACAGATTGATAAATTACGGAAATGTTTTCTGCTATAAGTGAGCCCATAAACCTCTTCATGCTCACCAGTTGGGTTTCCATCTTCTGGTTGTGTATGAATGACAGGCTTAATCCGAAATAGCCATGCATACCTCGACTGGACCATATATCAAGCTTGGGCACAGCAATACTGAGAATCGTTTATCATCTTCTCAATTGTTTTTTTATCACCTATCTGCACTGATCATGAACTTGCATTGCAAACTTTGCTCTGGTTGGAATATGATACAATGGTTGTACAACTCTCATTACAAAACAAAATCCTTCTTTTTCAACCAGACTCAAAAGAAGCAAATCTAGCATGACAAAGTTGATGAAAACATCATCGACTGTCACTCAAAATGCTTTGTGATGATGGATGAAAATATTTAGTTAGAGAACAAATACCAAACAGGTCCTGTGTGGGTTCCTCCTTTTCATGTTTTTTTCTGGCTCATAAGTGCAATACTTGCCAGGATTACACAGCTTTGAGGGACTTACAAAATTAGAAGTCACCCTTATTGGCGCCCAATCACTGGTAATTCTTTTCTTGCAGGCCTTACATGTTCCAAAAATTTGCAATTTATCATCAATTATAAAACATAGTTTAAAATCAGTTAAAAGTTGTAACATTATCCAGTAAATCTTGAACAAAGTATGCCATGTTTACAATCAAACTAAACAGGAACCGGAGGACTGAAGTTAAGCGGGGTGCAGGTAAATAGGTAAAGTGCGATTCAGAACTGAAATTGGAATGGGTTGCTGCTATGGTAAGACAGTAAGTTAATAGACTGTTAGATTACTACATTTCAATCACTGGTAAATACATAAAAACTTGTTATGCAATTTGATTTCGATTGTAAAATATATTTAATTAAGTTTCCAATTAAGACATTTTAATTAGAATTAGTTCAAAACATTTCATTTATTAGAATTAGATGGTTATTCTAATTAGAATTACTGCATTTACTAATTAGCTAATTAGCCAACATTGGTTTCTTTGTGAATTGCTTATCCGAGCTCTCTTCCCAAGCCTTTCTAACCTCCTCTGATGGACTCTTATAGTTATCATGCAATATTTTATATGATCTACTAATTGTTCTATTTTTAATGGAGGCTTCAGTTCTAGATTCTACTAAAAACTCTACCAGTCCTGGTCTTTTGCTTAGGACTCCCTATTCCTTTCTCTTTGCCTATACTCTGATATCAATCCCTGATAAGGAAAGAAATCTCTAGCCTGCAGTTCAAATAAATTCTTAGCATCTTCCCATTTTATTACCTCTCCCTCTCTAGTTACTTGCTCCCAAGTACCTTGGTTCCTTTGACAGTTTTCTCCAATAAATTCCAGCCCTCTCTTGCCTACTTGTCTGTATCGATAATTGCAGTCATCGCTATCTGCAAAATCTCCTTTCTCCATTTTTGTATTGGCTTACTTCTTAGAATACTTTCTGCTGCTTTATGAATATAATATTCTGTACGATTACTGTTATTCTCCTTAAGGATATGCATCCAAATTCTCTCTAGCATCCCCATTTCATCAGCACCCCTTTCCACTTTGAATTATAGGTTTCTGCTTGTGCTATGTACAGGAGCATATGCTGACCCATGTGCAAGACTAATGGGACTAAAAACATTTTAACTGCTTGTATCTTACTTTCCATATCCATATAAACAGAGCTTCCAATTTCTCAGTTTTTGTATTATCTTCTATTTAGTCTTTTCCCACATATCCTAAAGCTGCCACACTGGACAACCATCATGTTTTTAATACATTAACTGTTACTGTGTGTTATTTTTCTATTCAATAATTAGATAATTTATGTTAATTTCTCTCATTTTTTTTTTTTGTGTTAAATGCTATGTTCATGTAAGAAATGTTTAAAAATCATGTAGATGTTTTTACCCAACAATTGTGTGTGTGTATACATAATGTGTAATTTAATGTAAAACATTTCTCCGCAGGCCTCTGCTAAAAATGGGTTTTACCCAGTCAGACTTTTCCCAGTCAACAGAAATAATATTAGTAATAATAATAATAGTAAGTATACGTAAAGAGGTTTTAAAGAAGGTTCACGCTAAAGGAGTTTCAGGGCAGACGGTTTTACTTATTCAGTTTATAAGCATGCAGGTGAAGAGCAGTTAAAAGCACTTAAGGTTCTACAAGGAACGGTGGAAGTGGAAAAGACAGTTTTCAGTTGATCAGCTGCAAATTTTTATGGCAGGAGCAGCAGAATGACAATATTAAGAACCGGAGAACATCAGCGTGCACAAATAAGATTATAAAATATTAGTAAAGGTTATTCAATTCAGATATTTTTTCAGGAGGAAATAGTATTGACAAAAGTTTAAGGAATAGTTTAAGGAAAAATAATTCAAAATGATACTCATTTTGAGAGGAAAAGTTCAAGAGACATTCTTTTCAAAGTAATGTTGGTGGCATGAAGGTGTAACCAAAGCATCTGGAAATGTTTCTTGCAAATTAATACTTGAAATGTTAGTCATGGGCTGGGAGAAAAATCTGCAAGTTTTATAAAAAAAAAAAAAAAAAATGTGAAAATGATTTTATTATCCTATGTATTAATATACATCTACAAGAAAAAAATGAAAAATAAATGGATTAATGCAGTGGTAGGCAATAAGCCTATCTTTTATTTAGTTTATTAACTAATGTGGTTTCAAATGAGTTCAACAGACAGGATATGACAGGCAGTACAGGAAGGATGTAAAAATATCCATTTTATTTTCTGTTGTCGTCAGTAAAGCAAAATTATTTAAATATGTGAAAGATCTGATTTAATAGAGCAGCTAGGCTTAAATTTGAAAAAAAAGTAGGGTTTTAGTAATTCTGTAGGGAAAGGAGATGCTTTTTAAGCCAAATAAAAATGTTAAGAGTGCCACTTGGTAAAACACAAGTGATTTTGAATAAATGGAAAAGCATTATGCTTGAATTAAAATACATCACTGAAGCATGGAAATATTGGGTAAGTGCCATAGCACAGGGCATAGGTGGCTAAACCCTGACTACAGCCCAGGTGAACGGGTTTTCATTAGTAGCTTGGGTATCTGAGGTACTGACAGGGAAGGATGGCGGTGCCCGTCCTGGGGGGAAGGGTGCTGACATAAGCCCCTTCTGAAAGGGGATGGTGGTTCAGTGCTGACTCACACTGCATGCCCCACTCACGGGGTGGTAAAAGGCATGTGCAGGGACAGGGTAAAGTTAGCAAGAAAACTCTCTCCAGCAGTAGTATGATGCTGTCTCAAAGTCCTCAATCTCCTAATCAGGCCTCGACAAGGGTCAGGGTACAGCCCTTGCAGATGCAATGGACAGCGATAGGAACTGGAGTCAACGGATAGACAGCTAGGGGTAGCCAAAAATTGGGTGAAAAAAGTACGGAAATGTTAGACACTGCCTTTAAAAAGAAAATTAATCTGATTAACTTACTTTTATTGAATACATTTTTATGATTAAGTCAGTATGCCGAGTAAAGCAATTTATTCTGTATATACTTTTCCCTTTCCAGAAATTCAAGTGATCATAGCCTTAACACAACAAAAAAAAAAAAACGCTGAATGCCAAAAACTCCCCACCAACTCTGACTGCCAGAAAGGCCTGAAAATACACTATCTGATTAACTTAGATTGACTAGACTCCTATACATGTATCAGACTGCCCTCATAGGACTTTCACTGTTTCTTTAATGAATTACTACCTATTTAAAATAAACTGCATCCACTGAGAACTACAAAGCTAATGTCTCAGAGTACTAGGGTTAACACAAAGCTTCAAAACTCAAAATACAAGGACTATGCATGACATGAATGGAAGCTAGACCCACTCGATCGATACCAACACACATACTCTATACAAGAGTATAAAGAAATTATCATTAAAGAAAAAAATTATGGCAAAAATCAGGAATAGTATTTCCCATAAAGATAAAAACTCATCAAACTAAACAGGCAACTAAGAGGGCTAATTAAGTCAAACAAACTCAATTTTGAGGTTAAGATAGCCTCCCATGTAAAACATAACCATAAGGCCTTCTTCAGCTTTGTCAGAAAGCTCAAGGACGGTACAGAGCAATTTCATGAACTGGTGGATAATGGTACCATATTCAGTGAGCCAGTGATATTGCGAACCTGTTAGCTGACAAATTCATTGCCAGCTTTATCCCCATTCCATTTCTAAAAATATCCTCAAACATAACCCCTCCAAATACAACTCGGAAGCATATACTGTTTTCACTTAAAACCAAGAACATGGCCTCAGTGGGTCCTGATAATGTCCCAGGATCTCTATTGAACAGTCTAAAAAAAGAAGTTATGCACTTTCCATAACGTTCCATGTGTGCTGTGCATCTCATCCGTCATTCTCACTCATAGGTCGGATCTCATCCATCGGATCCATCTCAGTCATTTCAAAAGCTCGAGGTCTTCAGCAAAGCTCGTGGGCAAACGTCTTTACCTACAATGCAACCCCCAAGCCTCCTCAAATCTTGTTTCATAGTTTCATAGTTTAGTACTAGGCTATCTGCTCTGGGGCATTTGTAAGCCTAGCCATAGTGATGTGGCTTTTGCCACCCCATGAAATGGTACAAAAATGTACAGAATAAATTTAGAATACTGTGCCTCTGTCTAGTAGTGACACAATGAAGGTCCCCTTATATAATAGAATTAGTTTACTGTGCCCCTGTCTAGCAGTGACACAGATGTGATCCCTGGGGTAAACTTACGATCTCCCATCCACTCATCAAGATTTCTCTTGAACAGAGTCAGTGAGGGGCTCTGCCTAATATGAACTGGGATCTTGTTCCAAAGCATGGGAAGCCTCTGGGTTATGAATCTATCCCTTCAGCATGTCCTATTCATACTTGTGCCGAGGTTTAAGTCTTTAGCTCTCGTGGTCCTGATGGATTTGGATTTTTTGAGGTGGAGCATGTCCATCAGGTTCTGATTGGACATGGCCTTGTACGTCAGGCAGAGATCACCTCTGAGCAGGCGGTATGCTACTGAATAGAGCTGAAGTTTCTTTAGTCTGGCAGAATAAGACATATGTTGGAGACCCTTGATCCTCTTGGTGAGGTACTTTTGTGGTCTCTCCAGCTGCTGCAAATGCCGGGTGAGGTACATACCAAATGGGGCATTGTACTCAATCATGGGTCTGATGAGGGAGGAGTATAGGGGTACAATGACATCCTTGGATCTGGATGTGAATCCCTTCATGATGAGGTGTGCAAGGTAGAATGTTTTTCTAACCACTTTGGCAACGTGGGTGTCAAATGAGAGGTCGCTGTCGACTTGGGTCCCTAGGTCTCTGATTACTTTTTCCGTACTCAGTGGGTTGCTGTCTATGTGATAATTTGTGGGTACTTTGTTTTTCCCAAAGGGGATGACTATACATTTTTTGGCATTTAGTTTAAGGCCGTGACTCCGGCACCAGTTTCCATTTCTGTGAGGCCTTTTTGTAGGATGTATGTGTCCGCTGGTGTATTGACTATGGCGCCTAGTTTGCAGTCATCTGCGAACTTTGTCAGCCATAACCCTCCCATGTTTGCTTTAACATCTGAGAAATAAATGCCGAACAAGAGGGGTCCCAGGACAGATCCCTGTGGGACACCACTTGTGACTGGCTTTGAGTCTGACAGCGATTTTAACTTTATGGGTTCTGTCCTTTAGCCAGTTTGCAACCCATCTAGTGACATAAGGGTTTACGTTTAAGCTGTTGAGCTCATCTATGATGCCTGAGTGGGGTATTGTGTCGAAGGCCTTAGCCAAGTCCAGGTAGGCTGTTTGGACTGCTTTGCCCTCATCAATGGCTCTAGTGACTGTTTCGAAAAAGTCAACCAGGTTCAAAAGGCAGGATCTACCCTTTACAAAGCCGAACTGGGTGGGGTCAAGTGTCTGTAGGTCCCCTATGTCTCTGTTTATGAGTTCCATAATGATTCTTTCCATAGCTTTGCAGACCAGGCTGGTTAAGCTTATGGGGCGGTAGTTCCCAGGGTCTGTAGAGGTACCCCCTTTGTGGAGTGGGACCACTGTTGCTGCACGCCAGTGTTCAGGTACATATCCTGTAGTAAGGCTAAGGTTAAATAGCATTTTTATGTGCGGGTTTAGCTCCTCTTGGAGTTCATGTAGCACACAACCCGGGATACCGTCAGGTCCCATTGATGCTATGTTTTTAGCTTTGTTGAGGGCGGTTCTCACTTGGACATCTGAGATGACAGGGAGATTACATTCAGCTGGGATAAGTATTTCTTCTTTTGGGGGTGAGGGAGGGGAGAAATTTGCACTGAACCTGTCAGTCAGAATGTTGGCAATATCTGTGGGTTCAGTGTATTTTTTGTTGTTGTGAACTAACTCTGAGCATATCTGAGTGTTTCCATGAGTAATAAAGTATGAGGTTTTGCCCAAGTTGCTGCAGCATAGATTTTATCCAATGGTAACCAGTACTCTTACAGAGGTAACAGAAAATTTATGTATATATATATATATATATATATATATATATATATATATATATATATATATATATGTCTATATATGTCTATATATGTCTTTCTATATCTATATATATCTACATATATATATATATATATATATATATATATATATATATATATCTACATATATCAAAATATACACCAGAGGATAAATGCTGAAGCTATATGGCCCTGCAGTATCCAAATTTTGCTACAAAGTCTCCCAGGAGTACAGGCAGGGGGTGGAGTATGGAGGGAGAGTTGTGAAAATACAGGAAGAGATGGACAACACACATGGAACGTTATGGTAAGTGCATATCTTTTTTATGTGATGCCGTCAATCTTACCTTTATTCTAACTTATGGGACCATGTCCCTAGCAACCTGACTCTTGGGTGGCTCATGGGAGAATATCCCTCAGAATCACAGAACCGAAACAGGAAGGCCAAATCCACGTTGTAATGAGTAATAAAGTATGAGGTTTTTCCCAAGTTGCTGCAGCATAGATATTATCCAATGGTAACCAAGCTTGAAAGGCTACAGATGCGGCTACAGACCTTGTGGAATGAGCTTTAACATTATTTGGAAGTGCTCTATTCTTTGAATTATAAATGTAGGAAATACATATTGTAAGCCATTTAGACAAGGTATCTTTTGTGACTAGGTGACCTTTTTAATGTCAGAATAAGAGATGAAAAACTTATCTGATTTTCTAACTTCAGAAGTTCTGTTTAAGTAGAAATGTAAAGTACAGTTGTGTACACTTACCATAAATGTAGATGTTCGAGTGTATTCACTGTTGCAGTCATTACATTTGGGTAATCTTGCTGGCAGGTTGCCCTCAGCCAGCCTGAATTCCAAAGTCTTGGGTCCTGTGTTGGCTGCTGTCACCCCCTCCCTGACGTCAGGTCGTCAGGGGTATAAAAGAAGTAGCCAATGCCATTTTCTTCAGTTTTTCTTGCCCCAGATGTCAGGTGCCCCCAAAAAGGGTAGCCAAACTTTATATAAATACACCAATATAAATTTTACCTTCATCTATAAGCAAACACACCACATAGGTAGTATAAATCAGAGAAGGAAAGGTAAGATCCAAAAGAAAAAAGGGGGAAGGTGGGTGGGTAACCTGGACTGCAACAGTGAATACACTCGATCATCTACATTTATGGCAAGTGTACACAACTGTACTATGTTCTTCGTGTTTCACTGTTGCAATCACTACATTTGGGTAGAGTCCCAAAGCTATGGTTGGGGGGCTAGTACTAGACAGCAGTAGGAGCAGCTAAGAGGCCCTGCAGAACTGCAGCCGCAAAGCCTGCCCTGGATTTAGAGTAGAGTGGCAGATGATAGTGCTTTGTAAAGGTGTGCAATGAACTCCAAGAAGCTGCCTCTAAAATGTCTCTGGTTGGTACTCCCCTGAGAAAGGCTGCTGAGGTGGCTGCAGCTCTGGTGGAATGAGGCCTAATTCCCTTAGGCACTGGCTTGCCATGGTGTAAGTAGCAGAAACGAATGCAGTGTCCTAACCACTTAGAAATAGTCTGCTTTGAGATAGGCTTTCCTTGTGATCCTGCAGCATATGTCACTAGTAATTGTTCTGTCTTCCTGAAAGCTTTGGTTCTGTCCAAGTAGAATCTAAGCTGTCTGTGTATGTCCAAAGAATGCAGAATTCTCTCCCCCTTGTTCTGTGGATTTGGGTAAAAGGTAGGCAGATGGATGGCTTGGTTAAGCACCACAGTGGACACTACTTTAGGCATAAATGTTGGTTTTGTCCACAGGGAGACCCTGTCTGGATGAAAAATTATGAAAGATTCCACAGCCATGAGTGCCTGTAGCCCTGAAACTCGTCTTGCAGAAGTAACTGCTAAGAGCAGCGCTGTTTTCCAAGATAAAAACTTCATGTCAGCAGTAGCCGCTGGCTCAAAAGGAGGTAGGGTGAGTCTTTCCAAGACATAGTTGAGGTCTCATGCAGATATTGGTAGTCTCCTTCGGGGCCTTAAATTTTTGGCTCCTCTGAAGTACTGCCTTAATAAAGGCTGAAAAAAAAGTGGTGGCTCTGTATTGTAATGAGCCAAAATGGCAGAGACATGAATTTTAATTGATGAAAAAGATAGGCCGTTGTCCAGCATCTCAGTTAAGTATTGCAAAATCTGAGGAATATTTGGTACCGCTGTATCGGTTCCTTGTGCCTGGTTCCAGGCACAGAATCTCTTCCATTTTCCAGCATAAGACTCTCTAGTGCTAGGCCTTCTGGCTTCCAGAATGACATCCATTACAGCTTTACTGAGAGGTGTTTTATGTATGACTACATTATCCGCCATGCTGCCAAGTTTAATGTCCTGAGTTGGCTGTGCATGATCTGACTGTTTTGCTGGGACAGTAGTCGAGGTATTTGAGGTAAGGGCCAAGCTGGGTATAGAGATAAGTTCTTTAGTATTGGATACCAGTACAGGCGTGGCCAGTCTGGGGCAATCAGTATCATCGACTTCTCCTGTCTGACCTTTAGTAGCACCTTGGGGAGTAGAGGCAGTGGAGGAAAGGCATATACTGATCGGTTTTTCCAGTTGAAAGATAGGGCGTCCACTTTCCATGCTTGTCTGTGATAAGTCCTTAAGCAGAATCTTTTTAGTTGGTAATTGAGAGGGGAGGCAAATAGATCTATGTCCGGGCATCCCCATGTCCTTGTTATCATGCTGAAGACTTGTGGCTCCAGTTTCCACTCGTGTGGATTCTGCTTAGTTCGTCTGCCAGAGTATTTTCCTTTCTTGGCAGGAATTGTGCCTGCAGATGCACTTGGTAAGTCAAAGCTGTGTCCCACAAGGCCATGGCTAGTCTGCAAAGGGGGTATGAATGTGTGCCCCCTGCTTGTTTATATACCACATGACCGTGGTGTTGTCTGTCTATCAGTAGTTGTCCCGGATGAAGTTGGTCCTTGAAGGCTGTCAGGGCATTTTGCACAGCTAACATCTCTATTTGATTCATATGTAGATGCATTTGGTTTGAGAAACATGTGCCCTGAATGCCTCTTCCTGCCATGTGGGCTCCCCAGGTATAGTCTGATGCATCCGTTGTTACTGTCTGCCTGGAAGGAGGTAATGTGAATGGCTGTCCCTTGTTCTGGTGACCAGCCTTTGCCCACCATCGAAATTCCTGTTGCAGGCAGGAGATGAGAATAATGACTGTTTCCAGGCTGTGTGAATGTTGAGTCCAAACACTTTTTAGGTACCACTGAAGTTTCCTTATATACAGTCTTGCATATGGAATTAGTAGGATGCAGGATGCCATGAAGCCCAAAGCCTGCAGAATTTTTCTTGCAGATAACTGGGTCTTTGTTGCCAACATTTTGAAATAGGTAGTCAGTTGCCTTTGTTTGTCTGGCGTGAGATAAGCCATCTGGGCAGTTGTATTCAAGCTTGCACCCAGGAATGTAATCTCTTGTGAGGGTACTAGTTTTGATTTCTTTTTGCTGACTGTGTACCCTAGGCATGTTAGAAGTCTTTTCACGAACGCCAGATGTTGAAGAAGAATGTCCTTGTTCTCTGCTTGAATGAGACAGTCGTCCAAGTAAGGGTATATTTGTATTTCTCTTTGACTGCAGAATGCAATTACTGGTGCCAGGCACTTTGTAAAGACCCTGGGCAGAGTAGATAAGCCAAAGAGCAGTGCAGAAAATTGGTAATGCATTGAACCTGCTTTGAATCTGAGGTATCTTCTGCATGGTTGTCTGATTGGAACATGCAGGTATGCCTCTTTTAGGTCCAAAGTCACAAGCCAAGCATTCTTGCCCAGCATGGGCAGAAGCTGTTACCAGGTCAACATTTTGAATTTTGGAATATCCAGGAAAGTGTTCAGAATAGATAGGTCCAGTATTGGCCTCCAGGCCTTGTCCTTTCTGGGTACCAAGAACAGTCTTGAGTAAAACCTTGTCCCTGCTCTTGCTCTGGTACTTGTTGAATGGCCCCCATGTCCATGAGGGATGAGACTTGTTTTTGTGCCTCTGCCCATTGATTTTTTGGCAATTCTAGCACGCCGTTTGCCTTTGGCAGAGTATGGAAATGGAACTTGTAGCCTTGTGACACTGTTTAGAACCCACTTGCCCTGGGTTATGATGTGCCAATTTTGAGCAAAAAGTGCTAGCTTTCCCCCTAAGGGTGCTGCCAGAAGATAAGTGCTTGGTGCAGGCAGGGGGGAAGTCATTGAGGCTGTTTTCTGTATGTTTGTGATCTATCTTCGCCAGCTTTGGAGGTAGAAGCACCCCATTGCTTGGGTCTGTAAGAACCTTGCACCTGGGATCTGCCCCTAGGGCGTCTGGGTCTGCCGCTTTGAGGTCTGACACAGGAAAGGACCAATTTTTTGTAGGCCAGTGTCTACTAAACCTAGGTGGCTGTACTTGTAAAAAAATCTTTGACAGTTTACATAGATTTAGCTTTGTCCTCCATTTTTTTCAACACCTCTTCTGCCTTAACACCAAGCAAAGTATCATGCTGTAAAGGTGCATCTAGTAATTTAACTTTAACATGATCAGGCAGATTTTGTTCCTTTAACCAAGCATGCCTCCTAATTACAGAACCCGTAGCTGTGGCCCTGCAGGAGGCCTCCAAAGACTCAAAAAACACATTGCAAAGTATGCTTTCCAACTTGTTCTGCTGAATACAATAAATTGTGCATTTCCTTGTTTTCTGCACATTCAGTATATAGCAACATTTTCTGTTTAAGCATTCCCATGACATGTTGCTGATACTTAAGCATATGAAATTGACAGTTTAAGGCCCTTACAGCCAAAGTTGCAGATGTGTAAACATTTTTTCCTCATCTATCCAGTGCCCTTGAATCTCTGTCAGAGGGGGTTGGGTTTTTTTGCCATGGAAGCCTTAACTCCCTTTGGACCCTGTGAAATAGTTTCTGGGGGTCAGCAGCAGGGTTTCTAAAAATAAATTTGTGTGAGTCAGGAGCCCTGCGATATCTGTCAGGCTTAACAGGGGCTGGGGGTAAGGAGCCATGTGTCAGACTAGACTCCGAAAACACATCATCTACAATGTCTAACACAGGTGGAATGGCTAGAGGCCTGTGTTGAGGTAGTAAAAGAAAATCCCTGAGCCTCTTTTTAGATTCTGAAAAATCTTGGCTCTCCCATTGAAAATGCTCCCTCATGGTATGCAAGGTTTCCCCAAAGGAATAGTCCTCAGGAGGAGATGCTGACGGAATAGATTCTTCAGCATCAGAATCCTCATAGGGGGGAAGAGAATATCCCTGAAGGCCTGTCCACGTGGCTCTTGAGTTTGTTTCTTTGCTTTAGAAGATGCTTTAGCCTTTGTCTTTGAAGCTGAAGTTGTTTTAATGTAAAGATGTTTAGGTCTGAATACACCCTCAGAAGCTGGTACCTGCTCAGTGGCTCCAGACTCATCTGAGGGATTAGCGTCCGAGGCTCCAATACCTTGAGTATCCAGTGGCATGGCCGACTCCACGTGGGAGTCGGTAGCGGCCTGCGACTCTAAAGTAGTGGGCGACAGAGGCTGCGAAAGCACCTCACTGAGAACCGGTGACTGGCTTAGAAGCTTCGTCGTCAGTTTTGGGCCTCGGTTGTTTTTCTCTATCCTTTTCTTTGCGTTTTTTGTAAACTCCGGTAGTCTGATGGCTATCCAACGACATTTCAGGATAATTAAACTGGCAACCAAAAAAGTTTAAAGCAAAATCATACAGACGCTCAATAGTGCGTTGGTTAAATCTAGCACAAAAACGACAACCAGTAACGTTGTGATCAGGGCCTAGGCAAGGAATACAGTAAAAATGAAAATCCTTATGAGGTATTTGCTTACCACAAGAAATACAATTAACTTTTTCTGACATCGGTCTGGAGCAAGAAAAAAGTTTCCCCAACGAGGTACTTAGCTTTATTGAAGACTTCGGATCTGAAGCTCAAACACGAAAATCTCAGGAGTCGGCCGACCGGCACTTGCAAACTGCTTCTGCTTCGGGCACCGCGCAGCAAGAAAGACTGAAGAAAATGGCGTCGGCTACTTCTTTTATACCCTTGACGACCTGACGTCAGGGAGGGGGCGACAGCAGCCGATACAGGACCCAAGAATTTGGAATTCAGGCCGGCTGAGGGCAACCTGCCAGCAGGATTACCCAAATGTAATGACTGCAACAGTGAAACACGAAGAACATCAGTCTATGATCATCTAGGCGATGCAGTAAATATTCTCCTTTATTCTGGAAGTTAGGGAAGAAGACTAACAGCTCTACAGACTGGTTGAGGTTACTTTCCGAAAGAACTTTCGGCAGAAATGAGGGGTTAGTACGTAAAGAAACTCTTCTTATGAAAAACTAGGTATGGGGGTTTGGCAGACAAAGCTTACAATTCAGAAACTCGTCTGGCTGAAGTAACAGCCACTAAAACAGTGTTTTCCAGCAGAGGTATTTCAACTTGCATGTAGCTGATGACTCAAAAGGAGGACAGATAACGTTGGATGAGATGAAATTCAGATCCCAGGGTGGTGTTGGATTTTTATATGGGGGTCTTATAGTGGTTCCTTTCAAAAGTCTGTGTAACATGATTCCAGAAGCGTTTTCTCCTACATGGAAATTAGAAATTATTGCCAAATTAACTAACAGTTGCTGCAGCAGCTCCATCATTGAAAAGTTTTATCAAAAATCCTAGGATGGAATATATTTGTGCAGAAAAAATGTCTATCTGATTCTCGCTGGCCCAGGTCACAAATCTTCTCCATTTACTTACTTACAATTTTTGTGTAGATGTTTTATGGCAAGATAACAAAATATGTTTAACTGGAGGGGAAAGGGACGGAAACCTTGCAATCAGGGGAACTGGAGCAGTCAAGCTGTTTGTCAGAGATTGTCAAGGTTTGGATGAGCCATTCCTGACTGGCAGGTCAGAAGGTCTGGAGCAGGGTCCAGAATCCATGGATCGTCCCAAAGGTGAGGCTGAAGAAAAGGAAAACAGGTTTGATGAAGGCAATCAGGATTACTTGCTTTCTGCAAAAACTTGGGGATTGGAGGAAAGGCATAAATAAGTCCCGGAGGCCAACCATGAACAAGTGCATCCCTTGGCGACTTCCCCCATGGGGGGGGGGGGTCAGGGCAAAGGAGATGCTGGATTTGGCACTGGTGGGTGATGAGAAGAGATCGTAGCAAGGCTGGCCCCATTTCAGGAAGATCTTTTCCATTATTTTCTGGTTGAAGGACCACTCATGAGGCCATAAAATGGCTCTGCTCAATTTGTCCGCAATTACATTTAATTTCCCCGTGATATGCATTTCTATCAGAAAACAGTTTGAGGTGGTAGCCCATTGCCAGACCCTCACAGCTTCTTGACAAAGGGGGTAAGATCTCATTCCTACCTGTTTGTGTACCAGACTACGGACATATTGTCCAACTGGACTGTTATCGTTCCTAGAGGGAGTGTGTCTTGAAATGCTTAAAACACCAAAAGCTTCACCCACATCTCCAGGATGTTTATGTGCAAGTGAGCCTCATGTTCTTGCCAGATGCCTTGGACCGTCTTCCCTAGATAAAGCCCCCCCCACCCTATTTGGGAAGCATCCGTGGTCACCATGGCCTGGGGTTGAAGGGAAATGAAGTGACAGCCTTGAGATACTAATGGAGAGTGAATCCATCATTGGAGATCCTTTTTGTGGGAGTTGGTTATCATAGCTGTGTGTGACATGGGAAGTTCCAAGACTTACCACTGTGCAGAAAGTAACCACTGAAGTATTCCCATATGAAGAAAATCTAAGGGAATTAGTACGACTGATGCAGCCATTTTACCCAGTACCTGAAGAACCAGTCTTACAGAATAAATTCCAGATCCTCTCTGGTCTGCGGGGACTTCCTGGATGACTTTTCCTGAGCAACTTTTGGACTTCTAATGTTGCTTGTTCCTTTTGACTGGGTGGAACATCTGGATTTGAGTTGTTTATGGGAGTGGAGAAGAAGGGAATGATAAATATCCTCTTTTCTGAACCACATTTTTCCACTACCTCTCTGACCTTTATGAAAGGGTGTGGTAAGGTGTGGAAAAACACACTAACTCTAAGGTCTTCCCCCCTCCTGTCCACACCTTGAAAACATCTCTAACTTCAGGCCCAAAAAGAGAAGAGCCATCAAAGGGAGTATTCACAAGGGAAGACTTGATGGGCTCCGCAAAATCGCAAAGGCACATCCAGGCCTGCCTCCTTAGGGAAATGTCTGAACCTGCCGCTCTATTTGTTTCATCTGCTGCATGCGTTAAGAGTCTCATGGATGAGATGACAACAGAATTAAGGATGGCCAAGCTGAGCGCTGACTATCTGCCGCTGTGTCAGCTACAGCTCCTTGGAAGGAATCTGAAAGTTCCTTTAACAGATCCCTCTGTAGTCTTGTAAAGTGGGTAAGGTAGTTCGGCGACCAAAAGGAAAAGCTTGCTGATGAAAAAACACACTTCTCATACCTATCCATGGTCCTGGAATCCCTATTAAAAGGGTGGATAGCAGAACTGGTCTTGGAGAGTTCTTTTGTGGTGGCTGCCACCACGACATGGCATCAACATCTACACCTTTTGTCAAAAAGGGTTTGTTTTTTGGAGGCTGTGATGTATTTATTTGGCCTCCAAGGAGAAGGTTCTATGGAGTCTGGGGTCTCCCAAGCCTTCTGAGAGATTAACTCAATAAGTTCATTAGAAGGGGGATCACCCAAGAGGTTGAAGGGCGGGACCCAAAGTCCTTCAGGTACACAGCCTCCTCGGCCAAGGGGTTGTGGACTGCCAGTCACCTCTCTGCTTCAAAATTCCCAGGATGACTCCAAAGGAAACATCTTCAGAAGGTGACTATTAGAACCCTTCTACTTCATCAAGATCAGTGTCAGAAGTGAGGACTCCTCCAGGGAGTTGAGATGCTTCCTTTTGCAGGTCCTCTTCCAAGGGACCTCTCCAGTGGTATATTCTGGAGAGGTTTCAGAAGAGGCGGGAGTCCCCTGTTGGACATCCTGAAGCCTGGGGTCTCAGCGGTCCTGTGGACAGGATATATGACAGGCCAAAGACACATGCGTACAGCTCAGAGGAAGATCCAAGGAGGACTGTGTCTGAGACAGGGAAGTAGTCAGCACCCACCTCATGACTTCAAAAGCTGTCTGCCCCTGCTCCAAAAAAACTCTAGATCTGACAAAAGAGTTGTTAGAGCCGAAGTCATCTCTGGCGCAGAAGACGAAAGCTCCAAGCAGAGGTAGGAGCTGAGCTCACCCACACCAAAGTCCCCAAAGGCAAGGTCGGATCAAGAGAGATCCGAACCGGCTCTGCGGACCCAACTGGAGAGTATCTGCTCCCAGAGGTTTGCTGCTCAGACTGGGTGGAAACTCGAAGAACATCAGTCTAAAATCCTTCTATATTGTTCAACTTATAAGCAAGGACATGGCATCTAGGTCTAGACAGGTCATCATACCACTGTACTAAGCCCTCATCAGACCCTTTGGCATGCACTTGACCAGACACATGCAGCAAATGGAATGTCCACAAAGGTTCTTTACAAAAAGAATACATGGAGTAAACACAATACACTATGCTGATCACCTCAAAACGGACTCTTTGCTCAATATCACACAGACTTCTGAGAGGTGATTATTGCCTGGCATACAAGGCATCCCTGGACTCTTCTGCACATCCGCAAAACAAACAGTGACAAAACTAGGTTAAAAGACCTAAATTTTACTTGCGACAAACAGGGCATGCTGGAGAGACAGACGCGTTTCTTAGAGAATTCTCATTCTATGGAACAGGCTCCCCATCCATGTGAAGTACAGTTCCTCCATATCACTATTTAAGTGCAACGGATGAGTAATCAGAAATTCACCCCTGGTCTGGCGCCTATATTAGTAAATTACCCCCTTTAGAAATCAAATTTGTGGGTCACATTTGGGTTGCATGGCTAGGCTTATAAGGGCCCTAATGGTCGTTAGCCTAGTATAAACCTATGAATCTATGAAAAATGCATGATATGGGCACTGCAATTACCTAGAAACACCTCCTTTTGTAAGTGGATTCTACAAGAGGACATTTTTATTTATGTGTGGTCTTCAGTTCCCTTACTTTAGCTCATCAGTTTGAGACTAATCTAGAATTTCATAAGCAGCCTTCCTGCATGTCCCATCACTAGGAACTCTCTACAAATGCAATTTTAAAGTAGTTGATGGAAGCATCAGGATACTCTCTTTACATCCCAGCAAGAGGCCAAATTTAATTGCTGGCACTTGAGGCTACAATTCATATTATGTTTTCCCCCACAACAAAGGCAGTTATAGTGAGGGTCCTGGCTAGTGATCTAGTTATTGCAGGAAACTTGGAATCTATTGGAACTATAGTTACTGAACGTATAAGCCTTCCTACGATGACCATTATGATCAAGATCAAACTGAAAAGAAATAGTGCAGAGCTTGTGAATATTCAAAATCTACAGCAGTCATCCCTGTACCTAGGATAAGCAAGAAAAGCAGGACCTCGCGGATTGCCAGCTTTAGCCTTAGCACATGTAGATACTTGTTTAACTAAAGGTCAATGAATAAGGTTTTCCACTGATACCTTTACTAAGCAGGCCCTTTTCTAATAAGAAAATGCTTACTCTCTACACTCTTCTGTGCTGCATCTTGTGCAAAGTGGCTTATTCTCTTGGAGCAGTGAAGTCATGAGGAACTTGCAAACATCTAGAGAAACATTACTTTTATGACACCCATGAGCATCAAATCCAAAGAAATATCAGTCTCTGACAGTAACGCTATTCTTCTCCTAATTTTCAGACATCTGCTCAGAAAAAAGGCTTCTTCACAGGGGTTGGGAATGCTCACATCAAATTGTGGAGATGGAGGCATAAGCAACGTTGCTTGGCATTGGCAGAGCAGAACAACTATGTGACACTGGACTTCTAAAAAAAACTGCCCTACCAGCAGATGACATAAAAGGTTGATCTATTATTATTATCAAAAAAACTTACCTTTAAGAGTCTGCCTTACAAACTGACCAGATGTATCAGAATAATCAATATGAAAGATGGTGCATTGTTTACTTGTCTTTATTACTGCAGGTCCTGGGTCATATGGCATTAATTTAGAAATAGAGGAAAAAAAGCCAGCAACTGGTGAACCGTTTAACAAGGTAGTTTAATAAAAAGCTACCAGAAAAACATGAAAGCTCACAAACATACCGGTTTCGGCCCAAAAATTAATATGGCCTTCTTCAGTGTATTAATGTAGAGCCGGTCATGCAATGCTTTTAAATACACATCAAAACATACTGATTGGTTGAACATAAAATACTACGCTCATTAATATTAATCAATAATATAGATATACATGAAAAATCAGATACACAAATTGAGAGTACATGTCAATCAAACATTGCATAGCAGAATTGCATATCAAAATTGAATATATTAAATATATGATATATTAGACCAGATATATTTATAGGTATTCATTCAGCCCTGGGTTAAAGAGTGCACCAAGTTTGGTGATCCATTTCTTTTCTTTCATATCAAGTTTTCTATGCCAGCCACATTTATTGGTTCTGTCACCAATAATTTTATCAATGACTGTAAAATGAAATTTGGCCTTATTATGTACAAGTGTGTGTTTGTATAATGCGTTGGATGATTTTTTACATCTAATGTCACTCAAAATTTAACTGATCGAGAAGTTTGCCCAACATAAAATGAGTGACAAGTACAACATGCCATATAGATGGCCCAATCAGTATTACAGTTTGCAAAGAATTGAATATCAAAGACTTTATTACTATTTCTACTTGTAAATTCTTTAGTTTTTATCATGTGTTTGCAATTGACACAATGACCACAAGGAAAAGAACCAATGAGTTTATCCCCCAAAATAGTTGTTTGATAAACCTGTGTTAAGGAGGAATCAAAATGATGTTTATAGTGATTAAAATATCCTGCCAGGTTCTTTCCTTTGCGAAAAGAGAATAAACATTTGTTAGGAATGATTGCCTTGATTCTAGCATCTGCATCTAGTATATTCCAATTGTCCCTAATAATTTGAGTGAAATTATTAGTATTTCTTCCATATGTAGTTGTAAAACGCACTGTGTTGGTCTTGACTGATTTCTTTTTATATTTCAAAAGATCTGATCTGTATAGGCCTAAGGCATGCCTATGTGCCATTGTAACATACCCTGATTTATAACCCCTGTCCTTAAATCTATTACACAAATCCTGAGCATGGTGATCAAAACTAGTGTTGTCAGAACAATTACGTCTGATTCTAATGAATTGTGATTTTGGAATGTTTCTGGCGATATGTTTTGGATGAAAGCTGGAGGCATGGAGTATAGTGTTATATTGGGGAAATTTTCTGAATACTTCAGTTTTTAAAGTATTATCCATGTTTCTGGTTATCAAAACATCCAAAAAGGTTATAGATTTCCGATCATGAGTGATAGTAAATTGAATTCCCCATTTATTATCATTCAAATAATCCATAAATTCTTGAAGAGATGAAACATCTGATCTCCAAACCATCCAGCAGTCATCCAAATATCTTCGCCAGATATTAATGTCGGGTAGAAACCAATTGTGAGTATCATCATATATCATGATTTAGAATTTAGAAATGTCATGAAATCATATTTTATTGAAAACGTTGCATGGATACATCCTTCTGTGTTCACTATGCCATCTCATGTACAGTGCAGATGGCACCGAAGAGAAGCAAATTTAGCCATTTCTTGGCCACATATCCACAATCTTTTGATAACTTTTTTCCTCAAAATTCCAAATTTCCAACATGAACTGTAACTGTTGAATATCACTCTGATATCTAACCACAAGAGCCCCTAGAGCAGTAAATCTGGAAGCCTATAACTTCTCACCCAGGCTGTCATAAATCTTACTGTCTATTCCAAACACAGCAACTTCAGAAAAAAAGCTTTACATTAGAATTTGCAAAACATATTAAACTGCATCAGCATCTGGCAAAAGACACCTACATCAAATTAACATTCTGCAGGTACTTTTCCAAAATTATTTGTCCCTATATTTTTATCTCTAAACTCATGGGGAAATTCCCAAAGTAAATGAGGGTGCCCCTGGTCTCTAGAACTTTGGGAATAAAAATGGCACAGTTTACATTTAATATATATTCACAAAGTCTTTTAACTGAATATGAAGTACAGGCTAACTTATTTAGCTCTGCACACTTTTACTTAAAAATAGCATCTGAAACTGTCGGAATGTCTTGCAGAAAGGTAAAATGCAAGTTCATTAAGGCTTAAAAACGGTTTTCCAGCTGAAAGGCATAAGCTACGTAGGGTCTGTTATAGAACATCGAAGTGTCAGGTCTTTGAATGTTCTAATATAGACACCTAGTAACCGAAAGTTAGAAATAGCAAATTTTTAGATAACCGAATTCTTTCCTAGGGAAAGAATTTGGTTGTCCATTATTGTCGCTTCGCTATTTTCAGCTCTGCGGTGGAAAGTTATGGTCGGGTTCAGGTAAGTGTGCGATTGTGTGGACGTGAGGGTTAGGGTGGGACAGGTGAGTTACGATTAGAGCGCGGGTGAGGTGTGTGTGCGATAGTGAATGACCTTAGGGGTTAGGGTTTGGGTTAAGGTAAGTGGGTAGATAGTGGTGTATGTACAGTTTAGTGTAGGTTTAGATGTAAGATTTTAGGTGTATGTGTGTGGATTGCTGTGTGTTTGGTGTGTTTGTGTTGTGTGTGTTTTGGAACAGTGAATTTTTTCCCTAGGAAAAAATTCTATGTTCTAAATTTTCGGTCTTATCGGTTTTCGGTTACTAGGTGTCGATATTAGAACATTCGAAGACCTGAAACTTAGATGTTCTAATACAGACCTGCTTGGTATCTGTGAAATACATTCCTTAAAGAGCCTTAAGAAAAATCTTTTTCTTAGTTGAACATTTTTAGACCCATCCAATAACAATAACTGTTTACACATTTACAACAGTAAAGATAAAAATATAAGAAACTAAAGTTAAAGAAAGGCACTGTAATCTTCTTACATATTTAATTAAAAACAGGGCATTTTAAATAATTGGTAACTGGCTAAATCGGAGAGTTACCAGGGAAGATAAAATTGTTTAGGGGTTATCTACTAGGTTATATAAACTTAAGATGGACTTTAAAAATATCCTGGAAACAAGGGAGAAAGATCTGTGGAAGAAAACAGCACAAAAGATTTAGATGTACTGGTAAATTAAAATGCTGCAGTGGAGGGAGAGGGTTATTGATCAAGAAGAGAAACAACTGCGGAGTGACAAGGGAGAATTACGAAACTACATGGATAATATTCACGTGTTTTGGAAAACAGCTGCTAAAGAGATCTGTTCTTCTGACAATAATCCAGAGAACAGAAATGCTTAATTAATGCAAAGACTTCAACAAAAGAAAAGTGGAAACGTGGTAAAGCTCGGAGATACTATGACAAGATGTTTAACTATGAATCCTGAAGGGATGACAGAGACATTTTGGTCATTTTATGAAAATCTTTACGAAGCAGAGGAGTAGAGAGCGCTCATTTTTTGAAAATTTAGATATTCAAAAACTTGGTAATGTGAGGATTCAGCATCTAACAAGAAAAATAAACCCTGTAATCTATAACCAAGAAACAAAGAAATCTGCAGGAAGGGATAACATTTCTGCAAAATAGAGAAAGTTAGGAGAAAAGAGGCCATTAAAAATCTAGAATGCAGTGTTTAATTGTGCTTTGAAAGAGAAGGAAATACCCGTATCACAGAAAAAGGCAGCAGTATTACCAAAAAAGGGTGAGGAACTTACATATCCTGCAGGGAAACAAATGCAGTTATTTAAGTTACAGGATGCAATGTTGGCACAGGAAGGTAAGAGAGAATTTACACACCACTCACGAAGTACAACAGTTGGACAAGGCTATGAAGAAGTTACATCCCAAAGGAACAAGACAATTTACAGGTCGGTTTAAAACCCACCTGATCTCCCTATCAGATCATGCAACAGTCAAAATGCATAGAGATTACTGGGAGAAACAATGGCACTTTCCATAGTGTGCTTATTAAAAAGGATGCCACTGCCCCAAAATCAAATAGGACTATGGCAACTCTTAATCATGATCAGTATTCCAGATAGTGGCACTACAGTCAAAGGTTTTTATGACAATATTATCAAAGAGACTGGCTGCAAGGCTGCTGAAAAGGCTTTTATTTGGGCAAGTCTTTTTTTTTTTTTTGGAGAAACCTTGTAAGCTTGTGGATTGGATAGCCTTAATTTTCAGAACATATCAGAGAGCAAAGGCAAAGCTAAAATGTGATGGGAGGTAATCTGGGGGGATAAACATAACAAGGTGGACAATATGGATACCTGCAATCTCCCTTGTTTGTTATTTCTCTAGAACTACTAGCGAGTGAAATAAGGGGTTTGGACATAAGTGGGTACAAACAGAGAAAAGTCAGCTTTATTTACAGAAGACATGACCCTCTATTTTATGGAGCTAGAGAAGGATCTAAGATCTTTCTTCAAAAAGTTAAAGCAATTTGGCAAAAGAACAGGATATAAAATAAATGAACTGGTACAACAGTCCTCCTTTTTCTGTGGGTAAGAAATGATTAGATATCTGGGGGTATAGTTAGCAACCAGCACAAAAAAAGAAGCAAATGAAATGCGGAAAGAAACAAGGAAAATGAATAAGAAATTAAGATTGTGGAAAATGTTGACACTAGAATAAAGGCTGCAAAATACAAACTATATAAATATTTTTTACACCTTTAGTGCTTCATGTAGATCAGTCATGTTGCTTTGCCCCTGAAAATGAGACTTACAACTAAAGAAATTAAATAATTCTTATAGAAGAACAAAAGAAAGAAAATTAACTACAATAAAGTAATATACTGTAGGCAGAGCAGCATGAACTAGGATTGCCATATCTTGTGAACTATTATAAGGCTCTGCAATTAAGAATGGCACACAACATGGGATGTAACCTATACAGCTTAGTAGAAGAACATGGTGATGAGGCAAGATAAATTAAATGTAGATAAAAAGCTATACATCTGAGAAATCTCAGCAAATAATAGAAATAAATATGTACAATCCTATCTCAGTTATGCTATTCAACAAACTCTAAACCAAAAGAAAATTAAACAGTAGGGAAATATGACAGTTCCAACAGAGGGGAAAAGGAGCAAATAACTGACTAAGAATAGAGCAAGAGGCAGCCTATGCAGTGACAGGGAGGAACCAGGAACCAAGATTCGAAGAAAATATGAAGAGAAGTCAAAGGGTATTGAACTGGGAGGGGGTGAAGATGTGATTTGAGCTTCATAAAATGGATTAACTTTTCTATATATGATTATTGAGAGTATTTACAGAAAATGATAAGATCAGAGAGAATCACAGGGTATCACAGGAATTGTGAATTTTTTTAATTAGATGTAAGATCAAATGCACCTGTTAAGAAGTTTATAAACGGGGTACACAACAGAAAATAAGAGCTGAAATTTACCAAACAGTGGGACTGGAAAAGAGGACTACAAATGAAAATCCTGGTGAAGGACTAGATAGAAATATATATTAGCTCTAGATATTCAATGAAATCCATAAAATTCAGATTGTGTGTATGGGTGTCTACACATGTATTTTATACACTATTTAACTTAAATCATGTATTTATTCTCCCAAGCAATGGTGCATGTTGGAGATGTGACAGAGGACAGAGAGGGTTTTGAGAGTATATGTTTTGGGATTATGATGCATTACACAATTTGAAGTAAGAACTGCATGTATTAACGGACATAATAGTGGGGAAACAGCTAACCATTACAAAGGAAATTATGCTATTACGCCGAGTCAAAGCAACATACCCAAAGTACAGTGAGGTGCTAATAGCTTTACTGATCAAAGTAGCTAAAAAGGAGATCATAAAGAAATGGAAAACTAAAGATGAACCAACAATGCAGGATGTTGTGAAGCTAATGGAGGAAATCATGGAATCAAAAATGAAATCGAATAGGGGAAGGGAATAAGTTTTGCATTAGCACATGGAATAAGTGGGATCAATCACAGATGTATGACAAATGAAATAGGACGGCTGCCGGTCATACAGATTCTAAAGAATGTGTGTTGGTAGTTCATTTTATACAGTATGTAGCTGTCCGATTTGATTCAAATGTTTGCGATGGAGTGGTAAGAGTAGATGGGACAAAAAGTATACAGTTGGCTTGTTAAGGTAGCTGACTGATGTGGGATGACTCAAATGGGAGGGAGTCAAACGAAAAATTTAAACAGATGAAGGGGAAAAAAGGGGAACGTGCACTGTAATATCTCTGTGTCAGAGTAGTAGCAGTTTCTGCATCACAAAGTACAGTACATGGAATAAAGAGTGGTATGCACAAGAGAAGCTTGCATTTTAGAAAGGCCAATAACTTATTTTAACATAACTGAGAAACTTGTATACCATACGTCTTCAGATCACATGTACAAAGGTTGTTGTTCTCTCTCCCTTCTTGTAAAATGATTACAGCTGGAGTTAATAGCGGCTAACTATAAAAAAATACTTTATTATAGACTGTGATAGCATATGTCCTAAGAAGACTATTTAATAAAAGTTCATTTCTGCACATGGAAAGATAAATAATACCAGTCATAAATGGAATTTATTATTTTGTAAGCCTTGGTTCTGGGCTGACTCTGTTATATAATTAAGAAATTAGTTAAATTTATGCAGGAAAACTGATCTGGCCACCAAGGAAGGCTTTGAGTGCACAATGCATGATGACTGCACACTGTTGATCTATTATGACTGCTACTGAACAGAATGAATAAAATATACATTTAAAAAAGGGAATTCACTCTGTGGTCATTTAGTAAATGATGTTACAAGAACAAATCCAAGAACTTTTCAGAAAATGTGTAGTCCTTAAGCACAACTACCTCCTGAATGTGGAACAAAAAACTATATCCATAATCACTACTAATATTACGCCAAACAAAAGTGTTATATACAAATTAAAAATTCCAAGATGGCTTCACCAAGGAAGACAGTGTCTGATGCAGTTCTATGACTGGGTCACTCTTCTTAATTTCTCCAAATGTTTTCAATTTCTAATGGAGTGATGGAAAAGCACCCCAATCTTAAATCAGGGTACAATTAGAGTTCACAAAATTAGTATACTGGTATAGTACATGTGGTTATACTTCAGGCCTGAGAAGACAGCAAAGTTTTGGGTAAAGGGTGCTACAACAAGCAGCAAGCACAAAGAGAAAGAGAGATCCAAAGAAACTGGCAGGATTATCTGACAGTCACCAGCCTCTAAATGCATGGCAATGCACCTTAGGACCAGAAACACAAAAGGCTAAATGCACAACTGCAATAGATGCATGAGAGAATCAGAACTAAAAAGGATTTTGGGGGGTATCAATACAGATGACAAACCACAGATGGGAGGTTGGCATAATGGTTACGGTGTTTACCTTACAAACACAAGGTGCAGAGATCGATTCTCACATAGGATAAACTAGCTAGTCTTAAAATGGCCCCAAAAGGGCTGTTAGCTTAGTACTAATCTATGACCATATGACGCACAAGACACAACAAAGACAAATGGAATACTGGAAACTTTGGCTAAGGGTAGAATTATGACACAAAGATGATATTTCCCCTTTATCAGACAATGGTGCCATCATGGCTAGAGTACTCTGTGCAGATCTGGAGACATTACAAGGAAGAAGTATGCTGCTGTTTAAAATACACTTTGAGAAATGAAAGCCTCATCTTTCTCCTGGACCCAGACCTTGCTCTATGTCTTTCTACCTTTTCCTTCAATCAGAAAGTGCTACTGAAAGTAAATTAAGCCAACACCAGTCTTATCCTATGAGATTCATCATGGCTGAAAAGTACAGTTGTATACACTTACCATAAATGTAGATGTTAGAGTGCATTCACTGTTGCAATCATTACATTTGGGTTATCTGCTTTCAGGTAGCCCTCAGTCGGACTGATTAACAAAGACTTGGGTCTTGCGTCGGTTGCTGTCCCTTCTTCCATGATGTCAGGTCGTCAGGGGTATAAAACATGCAGCCGACGTCATTACATCAGTTTTTCTTGCCCCAAATGTCAGGTGCCCCCCCTAATGGGAAGCAATTAAAGATATAAATATACAAGGATATACCTCCAACAAAAAAGCAAATACACCAAAAAGGCTTTTAAGCATAGTAAAGGAAAGTAGAGGTATAGCCAAAAGAAGTTAGGGGGCTGGAGGGAGGGTAACCAGGACTGCAACAGTGAATACACTCGAACATCTACATTTATGGTAAGTGTACACAACTGTACTATGTTCTTCGTGTTTCACTGTTGTAGTCATTACATTTGGGTAGATTCCCAAAGCTATGGTTGGGAGGAAGAATTTAGATAGCATTAGGACCAGCTATAAGGCCCTGCAAAACTGCAGTGGCAAAGCCAGCTCTGGATTTACAGAGAATTGGCAAATGGTAATGCTTAGTGTAAGCATGTACAGAACTCCAGGTAGCAGCTTCTAGGATGTCCATGGTAGAGACACCTCTGAGAAAGTCTGCAAAGGTAGATGCAGCCTTGGTGGAGTGAGGTCTGATCCCCTGGGGAATAGGTTTTCCATGGTGCTTATAGCAGAAATGAATGCAATGGCCTATCCATTTAGAAATGGTTTGCTTTGAAATAGCCTTCCCCTCTGCCCCTGCAGCAAATGCCACCAGCAGTTGTTCAGATTTCCTTTGAGGTCTAGTCCTGTCCAAGTAGAATCTAAGTTGTCTGCGCACATCTAAGGAGTGCGGTATCCATTCCCCTTTGTTCTGTGGATTGGGAAAGAAGGTTGGCAAATGAATGGACTGATTAAGAGCCACACTGGATACCACCTTGGGCATGAAGGATGGATTGGTTCGGAGTAAACACCCTGTCTGCATGAAAGAAGATGAAAAGGCTCCACTGCCATAAGAGCCTGTACTTCAGATGCCCTTCTAGCTGAAGTGATTGCTAAGAGGAAAGCTGTTTTCCAAGAAAGAAATTTTACATCTGCAGTAGCAGCTGGTTCGAAAGGAGGTAGAGTGAGTTTCTCCATAACAAAGTGAAAGTGCCAGGCTGGGGTTGGAGCTCTCCTGGGTGGTCTCAAATTTTTGGCCCCTCTGAGGAACTGCTTGAGCAGTGGATGAGAGAAGAGGGGAGGTTCTGTGTTATAATGAGCTGAAATGGCTGAGGCGTGGATTTTAATGGAGGAAAAAGACAGGCCCTTGTGAAACATCTCAGTTAAGTATTGTAAAATCTGAGGTAAATTGGGCGCTGCTGTGTTCATCCCTTGAGATTGGTTCCAGGCACAGAATCTTTTCCATTTTTCAGCATAATATTTTCTAGTACTAAGCCTCCTTGCCTCTAACATGATATCCATCACAGGTTTACTTGGAGATGGTAAAGAAGAGATTATATAATTAGCCAGGCTGCAAGGTTCAGTGTTAGAAGCTGAGGGTGCAGAATCTGGTTCTCCTGCTGAGACAACAGGGAAAGAGTCTGAGGCAGGTGCCATGGGGAAAACAGTGACATACTGCGCAGGAGTGGGTACCAGTGTTGGCGCGGCCAGTCTGGAGCAATCAAAATCATCCTTGGTTTGTCCTTTTTGATTTCTAGTAGTACTTTGGAGAGCAGAAGGAGAAAGGCATAGACAGATAGGTTTTTCCAGCTGAAGGACAGAGCATCCACTTTCCAGGCTTGTTTGTAGGGAGTACTTGTGCAAGATTTGTCCAATTGGTAGTTCTGGGGAGAGGCAAACAGGTCTATATCTGGGCTTCCCCATTTGCTTGTCAACATGTTGAAAATCCTTGGTTCCAGTTTCGACTCGTGTGGGTCCATGAGGTTTCTGCTTAGTCCGTCTGCCAGTGTATTTAATTTTCCTGGCAGGAATTGAGCTTGTAGGTGCACTTGGTAGCTCAAGGCTGTGTTCCACAATGCCATGGCTAGTATGCAGAGGGGATAAGAATGTGTACCCCCCTGCTTGTTTATGTACCACATAACAGCGGTGTTGCCTGTCTTTTCCATAAGTTGTCCTGGAAGAATGTGGTCCTTGAAAGCTGTCAGAGCATTCTGTACAGCTAACATTTCTTTTTGATTGATATGCAGGTGCATTTCACTTGGGTTCCATTTGCCCTGAATGCACTTCCCTGCCAGGTGAGCCCCCCATGCATAGTCTGATGCGTCTGTTAGGGTTTGGGTGGCAGGGGGTGGTGTGAAAGGTAGTTCCTTGTTTTGGTGGCATGCCTCTGGCAACCAAAGGAATTCTAAGCGTAGGCAAGGTATGATAGAAACCATTGCTTTTAGATCCTGAGAATGTTGACACCATAGGCTTTTTAGATACCACTGTAGTTTCCTCATATGCAGTCTTGCATATGGAATTAGAAGAATGCAGGAGGCCATGAACCCCAAAGCTTGCAGTATTTGACTTGCAGATAGCAGGGTTTTTGTGGCCACTTGTTTGAAGTAGGTTGTCAAATGAATGTTTCTCTGGAGTGAGGTAAGCCATCTGGGAAGTTGTATTCAAGCTTGCTCAAAGGAATACAGTTTGTTGACAGGGCACCAGGAGTGATTTCTTTTTGTTTATGGTGTACCCCAGACAAGTTAGAACCCTCTGTACAAAGGCCAGATGATTCAAAAGTATGTCCTGGCTTTCTGCCTGAATTAGACAATCGTCCAGGTAAGGGTATATTTGAATATTTCTTTGCCTGCAAAATGCAATAACTGGAGTGAGGCACTTTGAGAATACCCTGGGCGCAGTAGATAAGCCAAAGGGCAGCACAGAGAACTGATAGTGCGTGTAGCCTGCTTTGAAGCGTAGGTATCTTCTGCAAGATTCCCTGATTGGGGTGTGCAGGTATGCTTTTTAAATCTAGTGTTGCCAACCAGACATCTTTGCCTAGCATAAGAAGTAATTGGTGAAGAGTCAGCATCTTGAATTTTGGACTCTTCAAAAAGGTGTTTAGAGTAGACAGGTTCAGGATAGGATGCCATGCATTGTCTTTTCTGGGTACCAGGAAAAGTCTCGAGTAGAAACGTTGTCCCTTTTCCTCCTCTGGTACCAGCTGAATAGCCCCATGCTTGAAAGAGAAAATACTTGTTTTTGGGCCTCTGCCCACTGATTTGTGGGTAGGTCCAGCCACCCGCTTGGTGTTGGCAACGTGTGGAAGTGAAATCTGTATCCCTGGGACACTATATTTACAACCCATTTGTCCTGGGTAATGAGTTCCCAGTCCTTTGCATGAAGAGCAATCTTTCCCCCCAAAGGGGCAGTCAGTTGATAAGTGCTTGGAAATTTTAAAAGGCAGTCATTGAGACAGTTTACCATGGGGGGGGGAGTCTAATTACTCCCATATTTGGAAGTGGAGGCCCCCCACTGCTTAGTACTGTGTCCCCCCTGGGGCTGTAACCTGGGGTTCTTGCTGTGTCTGGGTTTGGCTTGAAAAGACCTGGAAGGGGCTGGAAAGGACCAATTCTTAGAGGGCCAGTGCTTACTAAATCTAGGAGGCTGAAACTGTAAGAAATCTTTAACAGTTTGCATAGATTTAGCTTTATCTTCCATCTTTTTAAGAACTTCCTCAGCCTTGTTGCTAAACAGGCTGTCCTGACTTAAAGGAGCATGCAACAATTTAGCTTTAACACGATCAGGCAAAGATTGCTCCTTTAGCCAAGCATGCCTTCTGAGCACAGACCCAGTAACAGCAGCCCTGCAAGAGGCCTCTAATGAATCAAAACTACATTGCAAAGTATGTTTTCCAACTTGTTCAGCAGAATGCATCAAATCCTGTAATTCTTTACTTTCCACACAGTCCGGAATCAACATAATTTTCAGTTTAAGCAATCCAATAACATGTTGCTGATACTTTAACATATGAAATTGGCAGTTTAAAGCCCTAATGGCCAAGGCTGCAGAAATGTAAACCTTCTTACTCCATCTATCCAGCGCCCTAGAGTCTCTATCACAAGGGGTAGGATTTTTCACAATAGAAGCCTTAATGCCCTTTAGCCTCTGTGAAATAGTCTCTGGACCCACAATAGGATTTTTAAAAAGGAACTTGTGTGACTCAGGAACCCTGTAGTATCTGTCAGGTTTTCTGGGAGCAGGAGGCAAGGAATCAGGGGCAAACTAGATTCCGAAAAAAGCATCATCAACAATGTCAAGTACAGGAGGAATAGCTAAAGGCCTATGCTGAGGTAGGAGTAAGAAATCCCTAAGCCTATTTTTTTTTTGAATCGGAAAAATCCTGGCTTTCCCAGTGAAAATGCTCCCTTAGAGTATGTAAGGTTTCCCCAAAAGAAAAATCCTCTGGAGAGGAAGCAGAGGGGAAGGAGTCCTCTGCATCAGAATCCTCATAAGTACATAAGGGCAAATCCAGATCATCAGAAGAATTCAGAAAAAAACAGAATCCTGGTCAGAAGATTCATAAAAAACTTCAGTCCTAGGCCTCTTAGAAAAGGGGGTAGGCTACCCCTGATTAGAGTTATTAGATCGTCAGCCATTCTTATTTGTTTTTAAGGCAAAGAGGCCTGAGCATGTGGCCTGGGTGTCTTTTTTTACGCATGGTTCAAGATTTAGGCCTAAGTGAAGAAGGAGGCGTCGGTTTAATATGCAAGTCCATAGGTCTGAATACACCCTCAGAAACCGGTGCCTGCCCAGCGGCTCCGGACCCATCCAAGGTAGAGACATCCACGGGTTCCATAGCTGAAGCATCTCAGTACAGGCCTGCAAATCAGAAGTAGTGGGTATCAGGGGCTGTGAAAGCGCCTCACTGAGTACTGGCACCTTGGCAGCCTGTCTCTGTCTTTATCTTTGTGTTTTTTCGGAATCCCGGTAGTCGGATGGCTAACCGACGACATTTCTGGATAATTAAACTGAGAACCAAAATATTTAGAGGCGAAAATATATCTACGACGGATAGTGCGCTGATTAAATAAAGCACAAAACCAACAGCAAGGTACAAGTTGTGGTCAGTGCCTAGGCAAGGAATACAGTATGAATGAAAATCTTTATGAGGTATTTGCTTTCCACAAGTAATGCAAATATAAACTTTTACTGATATCAGGAAGAAGCAAGAAAAAGTTTCCCCAATGGGGTACTTGGCTTTAGTTGAAGACTTCGGTTCTGAAACTCGAAAACGAACATTTCAGGAGTTGGCCGACCGGCAATTGCAAACTGCTTCTGCTTTGGGCACTGCACGGCAAGAAAGACTGATGTAATGGCGTTGGCTGCATGTTTTATACCCCTGACGACCTGACGTCATGGAAGAAGGGACAGCAACCGACTCAGGACCCAAGACTTTGTTAATCAGGCCGACTGAGGGCTACCTGCAAGCAGATAACCCAAAAGTAATGACTGCAACAGTGAAACACGAAGATCATCAACACTGGTGCTCTCTCTTACTGAAACTGGCCACACTTCCTCTAATGACCTCTACCTCCACACAAGTCAACACTAACTCAGCAACAAGCAAGTTATTACATATCCTAAGCTCAACACACAGAACCTACTGGCCTAGAGGTGATGCCATTGTGGCCCAATTCCCAAGTATCTTAAAAGAGATAACACATATGGACATCTGACTTACAAAACTGAGAAGAGGCTTCCTGTTCCACATCATGAGGGCTTGGACAAACTCAGCTGTTCTACCCAAAGGTGCACTGAGCTCTTAAACCATCTGTTTAAATAAGTGTTTTGCATATTCATCCATTAAGGCTCATGCACCTGCAATTTCTGTTTACAAACCTGTCAGTTGTCACCAACCAGCAAACTAAGCATGTCTACCTTGCAGGGATGTTTGCTTGTGATATGCAAAATGCAGTGCCAGGCAGCACTCTTAACATGTAATTAAATAAACAAACATTTAGTAAAGATATTATTTGTTTTCCTCCTATTAGTAAGTGCAGATAGCAAATAATTTGTAAGCTCCAACATAAAAAAGCTTACAAAGATCCTATGGGAAAGGGATATCAAAGTTTTTGAAAGGGTACAAAGGCAGGTGAAGAAAATAGTGCAGGAAACCGTGTCGACTTGAGGACAGATTAAGAACTCACAGCTCCCTCCACACACACAAAAACAGGACATATAGGGTACTATGGGGAAAATGTGATTAGATAGCAATATAGAAGGTAGGAGAAGTGTGACCAGTAGATCAAGAGAGTAGTTGGCATGCAGAAATAATTACCAGAATGACTGAGAGAAGGCAAGGTAGATTAGGTTATTAAATCAGTTTGAGATTTTTAGAAATAGAGGGAGAGGTGGACTATGCAGACTTCACAATCAGCTCCTCACTAGCACAGTTATCTAGAATCCACATACCCATGACAACAGTTTCTCATGTTGAGACAAACTCAGAACAATCCTCCCGCAGGCAGTCTTGCAGGGTAGACAGAACTGTGACTGATGCATTAAGGCTACAGCCAAATTGATGCAATACTGCCAGAAACTAAAGATTAATGGCTCTTCTTATTCTACAGTACGCATCTTCTTGAAAAACTGACATGGTGTATATCAAAAGGAAATTGTGGGTGTTGGACGCCATCCTTCGTGCTCCAAGCCTTTTTTTTCTTTCTGAGATCTTTAATTAGGTCTTGTGAAGGCTGCCCAAAATGAGATCATCTCAGAAGAAAGCATTTAGAATGGCCTATCTAAATTCATCCTTAAAGCACACAACCTAATCACAATCAAAGTACAGACACGTATCAGAGGCAGCTTCCCTAACCATGGTGTTTAACACATTCAAAATTACAAAGGGTAACATGGAAGCTGACTGCACATGAAGTCTTTTCAGATCCTTGTGACCCCAAATTCAGGAAGTTCTATCAGATTTATTAGATTCGGATTCACACAGGAGAACTGGAACATAGGCATATGTGAGACAGTTGACAGACCAATCCCAGTCTAGCAGAGCAAACCTTCCAATGCACCATAGTTGTGGTTTCAAGTGCCTAACCTGTAACAGAAAGTCCACAAAGATTATTCAACATGTTCTTCCATCCCTTTGGGGTGTACAGAAAGCATCCACCTAAGAACAGGAATCTGTATCTATTGTTATGGCAAAATAGCACACTTCAGGTTAGAATCCAATGGGGATGGGATAATCCTTGTCAACCTGAAATACACAGGTTTGTTAGGTCACATTTGCCATGTCAATCTCTAACACAAGTACCTCAGGATTCTCAAATTTCCCTTCAAAGAAGAATGGTAAAATGACAGATTTCCTGAAATACGTGACCTAGACTCACAAAACAGGTGAAATGATGAGCAAGCAAGGCAGTACTTAGGTGTCCGGTAGGGCCCTAGTGTTCACAGCAGTTCACAGTAAAGGCAACATTTGCTCATGAAAGGTCTGCAAAGAGCCTGGGACTACAACACCTCTTTCCCTAAAGGCCTCCTTTATAATCATAAAGCCAAGTCCCATAACAGCAGCACATAATAGGACCAAAAACTGACCAATTCGCATGGGCCCAAGTGAAATAGTACAGCACCCACAGTAGTCTTCCTTACCTTAGCTGGAGTAATTCACTTGATCCAAAGAGACCAGGAATACAGGGGTCTTTATTAGAACTCCGAACGTTAAAAATTTCGGGTGTTCTAATATCGGCCCGTTTTCAGCGAATGCTGAAAATATCGAAGAAACAGAAAACCAAATTTTTTCTTGGAGAAAATGTGGTTGTCCGTTTCTATTGCTTCAGTATTTTCAGTGCTACAGTGGAAAGTTACAGGTCGAGTTCAGGTAAGTGTGCGATTGTGTGGATGTGAGGGTTAGGTGAATTAGGGTTAGGGCGTGGGTCAGGTAAGTGTGCGATTGCGTGGATGTGAGGGTTAGAGCAGGGTAGGTGAGTTAGGGTTAGGGCGCGGTTGAGATGACTGTGCAATAGTGACGGACCTTAGGGTTAGGGTTTGGGTTAAGGTAAGTCGATAGTTAGTGGTGTATGTATAGTTTAGTGTGGGGTTAGGTGTAAGAGTTTAGGTGTATGTGTGTGGATTACTGTTTGTTTGGTGTGCTTGTGTTATGTGCATGTGTTTTGGAACAGCAAATGTTTTCCCTAGGGAAAAATTTGCTGTTCTGCATGTTCGATGTTTTAAACTTTCGATTCATAGGGTTCGATATTAGAACACTTGAAATTTTGAAAGTTCGGTGTTCTAATATAGACCCAGAATACAGTCGCCAGTCATGAGTTCAACCAGTAAACCTTTGTTTGGGAACATGAGAGATGATTCTTACAGTAGGCTAGGTGCAGTCATGATCCAGACAGCAAAACATGAATTTTCTTATTGAGAGGCCCATGGTTTGAGGTTGAAACCCACTAAAGAACTGAAGACTGCATGAAACTCATAGGCTGCCTCAGTAGTAAAATTATTAGAATGTTTTGTGGGACATCTGGCCTCTGAATCCTTTACATCTTTTCTGACCCGGGACTGTGTGAAGAAGCCTCCTGCTGTTCCACAGTTAAGCAACCTTCTTGCAGAGAAGCAGGGTGTAGAAGGCCTGGATGAATTGCTGGCACTCATGGCAATGATTCATGCCCTACTTTAAGGCAGTGCTGAAGCAGATTCTACCTTTTGATCTTGTGATTTTTTGATCTTGTGATTAGAGAAAACACTTGGGTTTTAGTTTTTCAAGCATCAAATACAGATATTCGACAATGCATGAGTGATACCTGAACTGTAACAGCTTAAAGGAAAAAAAAAAAAAGAAAGATAGCAAGGTCTGAACTCCCCTTTTTATTACATGTGATGTTGAGACAGGTGCCAGCTGCAGGTGTGCACTCCTATTGAATGCAGGAGCTTAAGAAATTTCGTAATTGACCTAGGCTGGGAAATTCAGAAGAGGAATCAAGTTGTCCAAACCAAAATGTCACTTAAGTCAAACCTACTTCCCAGTATCTAGTCAGCTTTATAACCCTTCCTCATAAATCCCGCATACAGTACACTCATTTAACAAATTCCCCTATTCTCGGTTAGCTTTTTCCTCTACTCCTTTTCTATCCAATAAATGAACAACCCCATTTGAAGCTGATCCACATACGAGTCCCGTGTTACTCTCTTTACCACTTCCTAGTTTGCTGATATAAACAATGCTTCAAAGGCTATTTACTATGTTAGTTGTACATAATCTGATTTCTCTGTATCGGCAGAATACTGGCGTGCACAGATTTATATTGCTCTCTCACGTAAACAGGAGTTTTGAGGTTTTATTTTCTGTTGCAATATTCTACATTACTTGAATATCAATCACAATAAGTTACATCCCATCGCAGTAATTTTCTCACTGATGATGTGCCTTCACTGGCAGGGTTATATTTTGTGCAATGTAAAATATGTCTTCTGTTATTTACTATGCAACACTGTAAAACTAATACTTAATTATGCTAACTACATTAACTGATCACATACAATGAAACTGTGCTTTCATAAGCAGTAGTAACAACACAATTTCCAGAAAATGAGAGACAAGGGGAAAAGATCTGTCACTACCAGGAATTTTGTTTGCGGTTTAGGGTCTAAAAATAAAAAACCTTCTGCAGTACATGTCAAGGGGTAGTACGGTGTAAAATTTAGGTATTTTTCTGATTCAGAATTTGAATACAAGAGTCTAAACTTATATTTTAGTTTTAGAGCTCTTCAAGTTCAGATTTAGTAGTTTAAAATTCAAGTGGCAATTTGTAGTTTGCTGTTGGAAGATTGTGAAGCCAGTTAACTTCTGCTAAAATGTTACACTGATATCGATTTCTGGGTACCTCTGATGAAAAAAACGTATGTTGTGTTACTTGAATTTTGTTCAAGTTTTCAAGATGTTGGACCTGCTAGAACTGGAAGGGTACATTCAAGGGTTAATGTATGTAAGCCCTTTGTCTGTGTGTGTTTGAGTGTGCGTGAGAGAGTGTGTGTGTGTATATATATATATATATATATATATATATATATATATATATATATATATATATATATATATATATATATATATATATATATTTGCCTACTTAAACAGTTGGACATTTTGTATCACGTTAATATCAAGGGCAATGTTCTTCAAATGGAATTCTGTATTACCAGTACTCTGTTATTCCTGCTTCTGGCATGAGTAGTGTCTTACAAAGATCCATCTTGGACAAATAAGCTTACTCAGTATTAGTATGTTCTCTTATTTTTCAAATCATTCAGCTGCATTCTGTTCAGAAATCTAATAGCTAACTATATTTCAGGTGTGTGTGGATGTGTGTAAATTTTTCTCTGTTGGGAAGATAAGCGTGAAATAAATCATCATTCCTTCACGGAGTGTTCATGTTACTTAGAAGCTGGGCTTTTAGAAAGCAGCTATTCATATGCAAAACTGGGGTTTTAGTCAGCATTCTTATAAATGCCATCATCCCAACAAAGACAAATGCACAGTGACTTTGGAAAATTCAGCCTTCCTGGTAAAACTGTACTGTTACTTAAAAGAGCTGCCTTTTGACCAAGAAAAGCAACATACATAGACCCCCTCACTAGGATACATTCTTAAATTTCACACACTGTCAAACAGGCATTATTTGACTGCCTTTGCTCTCTTGGATCTGACTTCAACAAGAAAGTTCCTGTTTGTAGAACAATAAAAATTGCAAATTAAAGCTCTCATTACTACAGACTCAGTTCCTTTCTAAAGAGGTCAGCACACATTACTTTATCCTACTAAGAAAGAGATTTTAATAACAAAGTCTGCATAAAACACTCATTCTGCCCAATCCCCTGCCCACTGAATAAATTGTCAATCACATCTGCCTCTTTACTTAAGAACTCTCTCTTCACTTTCCAAATTTTAGATTTATTTATGTGCTAAACTTCCACACACTTTGCAATATACAAGACATATACAAATAAATAAATAAATCTAGTCAACAAAAGGAAGGAGGATGACACCCAAACAGTAACACAGATGACAGAAGATGTGATTATCTAACTCCACCTTTTCCACACTGGGGGATCTGATCAGGCCCACTGCAATGCCAATACCTACTGGACAGACAGAGATCTATGGGACACAGTTCTGTCAAGCCACATAAGTGCAGCAGCCTTTAATGTGGTACATGTAGTACATGCAATGCTCATAGGAGAAGTGATAGCAAGCCCTCACATTTGCAAGTACACATACCAGTTATGAGGGAAGGCCAAATACAAACTACCTGTCCATGGCTAAACTTACAAAGTTCCCTGTGGTCATTAGGCAATAAATGCTTGCAGTAGCCTGGGTGACATCTGTGCTGCAAATGGCTCTCACTCTGGCAAAGGGAACAGCTGTTGCAGTGGCTAGATGATTAGCTGCTATCCATAAAACTACACCCAAAATAAAAAAAAATGCAATGCAATCAAACGGGAATTAAAAGAGGCAACACAGCATTAGCAATGAATAAGAAAAATACAAAACGTTAAAGACAAGTGCAAAAAGTTGGATTTTTGGGGACTTCTTAAAACCGCATGTGTGAGACCCAGTAAAACCACAGTAACAAGTAGATTCCAAAGGCATAGAGGTTGACAGACAAAAAACGATGACAGAAGGGAGAGACAGTGACAAAAGATCAGAAGTCTGACATATATAGTCTTGTATGCAAGACCATGAAATAATTATCACGGTTCTGATAAACAGTGACAAAAAAGCTACAAACACTGGACCCATACCCCAATTCAGTTTTGTCAAAGGTAAGTCATGCCTACTTAACTTGGTGAACTTCTTTGACAAGGTCACTAAAGCTATGGACAAGGGGAAAACAGTGCATTGTAAGTAAACTTACAAAATTAGGTACAAATCCATATATATGTCATCCAATGGGTAGCCAGCTGGCTCATTGATAGGACACTAGAAGTTAGGAAAGGGGAATCCACCTCCACAAAGACGCCAGTAACTAGCAGAGACCCACAGAGATTAGTGCTGGGGCCTCTCCTTTTTTGACTCAAGGCAAACATAAGGGCCTCCAGCTGACCAAGTTTGCAGATGGCTGCAAACTAGATATGGTCACTGAAACCCCTAAACACACAGACAGCCTTCAAGAGGGCCAGAAGCAGATAAACAACTGGTACCAGAGCCACGGACTAAACTACAAGTGAAAAATGCATAATAGCACCCTTTGAAAAGACAGTCAGCCCTGGAAATTACCATATTAAAAATACAACACTAAAAGTAAACACATTGGTTAGGGATCTGGGAATATTTGTTGACCACGTGTCTACTGCAGTGAAAAAAAAACATTCCATGTTATACACCATACAAGTAAGGGCATGGTATCTAGGTTCAAGGACATCATTGTTCCACTGTACTCCGGTCTAATCAGATCAGTCAAAGTACAACACATCCTTCTTCATGTTCCAGACTAGGACTTGAAACAGCTTGAGAGACTGCAAAGGTTTCTCAAAAAAGAATAGGGGAGTAAACAAGCCCTATACAGAGTTGTCTCAAAGCCCCATCCCTGTACTTGGTCTCCTACAGACTGCCATGCCGTAATCAATGCCTGGCCAACAAGGCATCCTGTGATCCCATACTGATAGATCAGTTGCACATCTTGAAAACAAACAGCATCATAAATATCAGTTCTAAGGACAAAAACCTCATCTACAACAAACAATACTCTTACTATGGAACAGGGTTCTTATTCATGCGAACCAAAGCTCATCTTTAACCATATTCAAATGCAACTTGGACCAATGGATGGGAAATAGCAAATTTTCCATGGTTTGGTACTTATGTCACTAATGGACAGTGGCAGCCTGTGAATGCTTGATGTGTATGAGACTATACCGTAACTCAGAAAATTGCTTGGGATATTAACATATCAGCAATATTTTGGTGAATTCCGGGTAAGCTGGCCTGGGTTCCTTTGGTACTGAAAGCTGTGGATTCTCTTCCCATACTAGATGACTTGATTAATTTTCAAACTGGTGCTACACTCCTTACTATACCATTCTTTTGATGAAATGTTATGCCAGGGTCCCATCTGCTTGAGCTGGTGGTAGCTCTGGTGGATTTAAAACATCCCACGACACTTAACGAAAGGAGTAGCTGTTGCTTTTTACATCCATCTTTAAAAAATCACATTGTTTCCATTAGATTTACATTTTTGCAATATTTTAAGTATTTTTACATCTCCAATTTCACATAATTGAAAGTCTTTAATTCTATCCTCCCATCTTTTTCTCCTCAACCATCTTTTTATTTCAGCCAAAACATCCTTGCCATTCCTATTTTTATTACACAACTGATCACATCATCTTTTCCACAACATTAATGCAGTTACCATCAAGTATTGTAACATTTGTCAACTTCTTATTTTTTTTTTCAAATTTTCCATACATTATATATTCATGTTTATACTTCAAAAACCTTCCCACTTATAATCATTTTGAATTTTTTTCCAAACTTCTTAATTTTACAGTCAAAAAATAATGCTTTGTCATTTCTTCCTCATTACAATCTTTACATGTTCTCTCCTCCATTGCTTTACATTTCACACTACTTTTTTGCAGGCACCATATCCAATAAAAATCTCCACAAAAAAATCTCCAATCTCATAAAAATCTTCAGATCTTTCCATTCTATTACCGTTTTAACCTAACCCATATGATCCTTCTATGGATATATTAAATAATATTTTTCCACTATCATGTTATACCATTCCCTTCTATCATTAACTTCATCAGTTTTAATTTTCCATAACTTATAGGTTCATAGGGTATATACTAGGCTAGCCATCTGGGCTATACCTTTAAGCCCTAGGCCATTTAGTTTGTTGCCACCTTTTCCTTTATACTTTAGTATTTTTATTATTTATTTTGCTGTGCCTCTGTCTGTTGAGCATCCCTGGGTATATCCTCCTGAGGGTATCCATCTCCATCCTCGATCTCAAGATTCTTGAACAAGGCCAGCACAAGGCTACCTCACATTGCCTTTTATTCCACAGATTTATCTTACTTTGGGAGGCATAGGATCCTTCCCTCCAGCTCCCTATTAATAGTCGAGTTTAAGGTTTAAGTCTTGTGTCTCTCTGGGATCTTTGTGATTCTGATTTTTCTAGATTTTCAGGTGAAGCATATTCATCAAATCTGGGGTTTGAGGCAGGCCTGTATGTTAGGCAAAAGGTCACTGAATAGCAAAGAGCAGCTGGAGTTCTTTCAGTCAGGCAGCATCAGATGTTTGAGGACAGATACCCTTTACCTTTTGGTTTTGGTGAGGAACTTTGCTGCTGCTCTGCTGCTGGTGTGGGTCAGATACATACGAATGGGGCATTGTACTCAATCATTGGTCTGATGTGATGAGTGAGAGTAGACTATAGGACCCTCCTTCCTAGAATGAGATGAATCCTTCATGATAAGGTGGGCAATGTAGAAGGTCTTCCTAACTACTTTAGCTACATGGGTGTCGAATGATATCTTATCATATTTTTCCATAACCTCATACTTTTCTTTCCCTTTTCATTTTCCATCCCTCCATATTTCACATAGTATTTTCCCTATCAAGCTACTCTCCTTCATTTTTGTAATGCCTAAAACATGTATGGAAACCAAATATACAACCACCTTTTTTACACAACTCCCACTTCCTGTTTTATTATACACAATTCCCCATCTAACTGGATTGAGTTTTTCTTGATCCCTGAATAAAACTGAAAACAATACATTCCAATCTTTCCATTTTCCAGGAAACTTACATACATTCCCCAAATATCCCAACTTGACCAGTATATAAAATTGTTAACATATATACCTTCTTTTCATTCAGAACATCTCTCCGTTGTTCTATTTACCTGCTTACACCAAAGCTAACTTCAAATATATTTATCTCATTATAGTAAAATGCATTCCACTTATCTTAACTTCATCAAACCCATTTTTTACCTATTAACCTCAATTCAGCTTTACTTATTCCCCTACCATACTTGTCAAAGTTTCTCTCATCCATACTATTATGTTTTGTTATGATAACTAAATCATCTGCACATGAAAGACACATGTATTACACAGGATCATAGGAACTTACTAGGCTATTGGCCCTGGGGCCCTTACATTCCTAGCCAAAATGTCGGCCATGTTCTGACAAATTCAGCACCCAATCCCCCTGTCCAGCATGGACACCGGTGGAATCCCAGTAGTGTATTTTCTGTTCCCCACCTAGTTATCCAGGTTGCGCTTAAAAAGGGTTAATGATGTACTCTGCTTGACGTGGAGAGGAAGTCTATTCCATAGAGAAGGGGGAGTCTCTGGGACAGCTTAACTTGCAGATATGCAGCAGTCCCATCAAGGCAGGGTCTGAGATTCCTTTTGTATGCCAGAGGTCACCTCTGAGGACTCTGGATGAAACAGAGTAGAGGGGGACAGGGCTTTTAGCCCATCTGTGTAGGTTAGATGTTTGAGGCCCTGGCTTGCCCTGTTGAGGAACCTCTGTGGTCTCTCCAGCTGCTGAATGTGCTTTGTGAATTACATGCCGAAAGGGGCATTGTACTCAATTAATGGGTCTTACAAGGGAAGAACACAGAGATGTTATGACCTTGTCTCTGGATGAGAAACCCTTACTAATGAGGGGGGCCATGTAGAAAGCTTTCCGTACAACGGAGGCAATATGGTGGTCAAAACTCAGTTTGCTATCAAGCTGGGTGCCCAGGTCCCTCATGATCGATTGCATGTTGGGACCTTGTTATTAATGTGATAATTTGTGGGGACATCACTCTCCCCAAAGGAGATAATGATGCATTTTTTGGCATTCAGTCTGAGGCCATGTTTCTGGCACCAGTCATTTGTTCAGGTGAGACCCTCTTGGAGGATGTCCCCATCACTAGGATAATTGATGACAGTGGCCAGCTTACAGTCATCTGCAAACTTGAGTCAGCCAGAGTCCACTGGTTTTGGCCTGCACCTCAGAAAAGTATATCCCAAACAGATGCACCAAGACCGATTCCTAGGGTACACTGCTCATTTATATAGCTGCTCCATGCAGCTAAATAAATGCTCGTACAGTACTTTGGTGTAGGTTCGGACATACGTGTCCGTTCCAATGGAGAGGGAGGAGGCTGTGAAACTGTTTATGCCTTCCCTCAGGAGGTTGTAATCAGCTTTGGACAAGTTTTTTGTTTGACCCTAGCTGGGGCAGGGTTGGGGGAGATGGTGACTTTGAAAGTGACCACTTTGTGGTCAGATCTTAACAGGGAAGATAACACCGCAGGGATGTTGCAGTGGTTATTCATGTTGTCTAATACCAAGTCCAAGATATTATCACCTCTTGTGGGGGTGTCAGCCAGCTGGTCTAAGGCATTTGCATTGATGAAATCAAGGAATTTCTGGGCATTTGTGTTTTGGCATGAGTAGTTCTTCCAGTCTATTGTTGGATAGTTAAAGTCGCCCAGAATCAGGATAAAGGGTTGAATCTTGATAGAGTAACTGCATCTGGAGTGTCTCCTGTGAGTCATACTGTTTAACCAGACTGGAGGTGTGTATGTCTTTAATATATTTTGCAACTCCACCTCCTTTTGCTTTGCTGCCCATGGTTTGGGGTCTGAATGTACGTCAGGATGAGTAACCTGGTATGGCTAGAGTGCTCTCCACAGCTTTAACCAGGTTTCTGTGACTGCACAAACGTCAGCATCTTCCAGGGTTAAGAATGCTTGCAATGGTTGCAGTTTCATGTTTAGACTCCTAGCGTTTAGCAGCATGACATTTAATTTGTGTTTTGATGAAATTTTCATATTGGTAGTTTTGATCTTATGGCATTGCCTAAAAAAGGCACTATGGGAAGGCAAGAGCTTTTGCCAGAAGCCTGAAGCCCAAGGGAGGCAAATGCAGGCCATCTCTGGCAAAGCATCGTGGTCTGTCGATCATGTCTCCCCAGGCTGTCAGGTATTGGATTCCCTTGTAATGATACAAGAAACTAATCAGTTGTTGAAGTCTATCATTTTTTGTTTGTATTGAGGCATCATTCTGGGTGACGGTAGAATGCTGCTTAAAGCTAGGAACATACCTGCCTGGGACACATTCAGGGAGCTCGATGATGACTCTCTTCATACAGTCCAGTGAGGTACATCTCAAGTCATTCACAAAAACATGGACTATGAAAGAGTCATAACAGTACCTGTTGACACACTTGAATGCATGGGTGATATGGTGGATTTTGGCACCTAACAACTAACTGTGACTTTCTCCTTATCCACCCTTGTGAGGGGCACATCTGTGTGTCTCACAATGGAGTCTTCTATGACTAATATGTTGGGTTTATGTTTAGGCCTTAGTGGTTGTCAGAGAGACGTGTGTGGTGTGGTGGGCAGTGGAGTTTGCATGTGTTTGTGTCTCAGAGGTCTCTCTTGTTCGGGTATGTTTTTGTTGAGGACCTCCACATATGTGTGTGTGTGTTGTGTAGGTGTGGGTGGAGTTTGGGGTGTGGTGTTTGTGTTGACAACCTTCTCCGTGCCAAATATACTGGCTTGTGAGGGAGAGAGCATAGACTCTAGGTTCTTAATGTAACTGCATCTCTCTCAAATTGTGTTCCTAGGTGGTAGTAGCAGAGGGTTGTCGATGTACATGAGGCAGTTGCTACACTGTCTCAAGATTCCCATATAAACCAGACTGGCAGGAGAAACCGTAGGGAATTGTCCATCCATACAGGTACAAGGAAAATGGACAGAGTACTGAGTTTACTCTAACAATGACACAAAAGTACTAAAATAGTAAAATAAAGAAGTTGCAGAGTTCCACGACAGATTTACCTTTTATTTATACAAAAAGAGAGTAAGCGCTTTCGCGATCTACCCAAATTGCTTCTTCAGACTGTATTACAATGTCATCTTATCTAAACAAGCATTTTAAACCTTCAGTCATTAACACATTGCAGTAGTCTTACTACTCCCTGACTTGGAAGTGGGAGCCCCCCCACTGCTTAGTCCTGTGCGTACCTTAAGACTGAAGCCTGGGTGTTCTGCTGGTTCTGGGTTTGGGCTGAGAAGGCCTGGAAGAGGCAGGAAAGGACCAATTCTTAGAGGGCCAATGCCTACTAAATCTTGGAGGCTGTACCTGTAGGAAATCTTTAACAGTTTGCATAGATTTAGCTTTTTCCTCCATCTTTTTAAGTACTACTACTGCTTTCTTGCCAAACAGGCTGTCCTGATTTAAGGGAGCATCCAGCAATTTAGCTTTAACATGATCTGGCAAAAATTGCTCCTTTAGCCAAGCATGCCTTCTAAGTACAGACCCAGTGACAGCAGCCCTGCAAGATGCTTCTAGTGAATCAAAACCACATTGCAAAGTATGTTTTCCAACTTGTTCAACAGAATGCATTAAATCCTGTAAATTCTTATTTTCAGCACAGTCAGGAATCAACATCATTTTCTGTTTAAGCAATCCAATAATATGCTGCTGATACTTTAACATATGAAACTGGCAGTTTAAGGCCCTAATGGCAAAGGCTGCAGAAGAGCATACCTTCTTACCCCATCTATCCAGCGCCCTGGAATCTCTATTAGAGGGAGTAGGATTTTTGGCAGTAGTAGCCTTAATGCCCTTGGATCCCTGTGAAATAACCTCAGGATCCGCAGTAGGATTTTTTAAAAAGGAACTTGTGAGAGAGTCAGGAACCTTGTAATATCCATCAGGTTTTCTGGGAGCAGGAGGTAGAGTCAGGGGCCAAGCTAGATTCCGAAAAAGCATCATCAACAATGTCCAGTACAGGGGGGATAGCTAAAGGCCTGTGTTGGGGCAGGAGTAAGAAATCCCTAAGCCTCTTCTTAGAATCAGAGTAATCCTGGCTTTCCCAGCAGAAATGCTCCCTAAGAGTATGCAAGGTTTCACTAAAAGAGAAATCCTCTGGAGGGGTAGCAGAGGGAATACAGTCCTCTGCATCAGAATCCTAATAGGTAGATAAGGGTAAATCCTGGTCATCAGAGGAAACAGAAATTTCAGAATCCTGATCAGAAGTATCATAAGCAAATTCAGTCCTAGGTCTCTTAGAGGGGTAAGGTTGCCTTCCCCTGATTAAAGTAATAAGGTCTTCAGCCATTCTTATCATTTGTTTTTTAGGCATAGAGGCCTGACCATGCAGTCTGGGTGTCGGTTTTCTAGGCACAGTTCGAGTTTTAGGCCTTGAAGAAGATGGTGTCTGTTTAATATGCAAGTCAGTAGGCCTGCATACACCCTCAGAAGCCGGTGGCAGCACAGCGGCTCTGGACCCATCCAAGGTAGAGACATCTGCAGGTTCCACAGTTGAAGCATCTCGCGGCATATCGGACTCCAAATGGGTCTCAGTAGAGGCCTGCAAATCTGAAGTAGCGGGTATTAGGGACTGCAAAAGCACTTCACTGAGTACCAGCGAACTGGCGACTAGCTTAGGAGAAGCATCGTTGGCAGCTTTGGACCTAGGTGGCCTGTCTCTGTCTATCTTTGCATTTTTTCGGAATATCAGTAGTCTGGTGGCTTACCGAAGACATACCTGGGTAATTGAAAAGAGTACCAAAATATTTAGAAGTGTAATATATACCGATGACAAATAGTTCGTTGTTTAAATAAGGCACAAAACTGACAGCGAGGTACGTCGTGGTCAGGGCCTAGGCAAGGAATACAGTACAAATGAAAATCTTTACGAGGTATTTGCTTTCCACAAGAAATACAATTATTAACTTTTACTGACATCGGTTTAGAGCAAGAAAAAATTTCCTCAACGGGCTACTTAGCTGTAGTTGAAGACTTCGGTTCTGAAACTTGAAAATTAAAATTTCAGGAGTCTGCCGACTGACACTTGTGAACTGCTTCTGCTTCGGGCACCACACGGCAAGAATGACTGGTGTAATGGCGTCGGCTGCATGCTTCATACCCCTGACTACCTGACGTCATGGAAGATGAGAGAGCAACTGACACAGGAGCCAAGAATTTGATAATCAGGCCGACTGAGGGCTACTGCCAGCAGATAACACAAATGTGATGACTACAACAGTGAAACACTAAGAACATCTACACTGTTGGGATACAGCTATATCCAAGGGAAAAATTGTCGAAAGTATCTTTCTGGCTGTGTTGCACATTGTGGTGCTGGCCGATGAGCAAACAAGCAGAAACCCACTCAAGAGTTGGGGATTAAATACCAGAAGGTTAAAACCAAAAAACCTTTACAAAAAAGTTCAAAAAAAACAATAAGGTGCTTACTCCAAGCCCTAGACCAGCCAACTTTTACCAGCCAGGATCCAATCAGCACAATCCTCTCTAATCCAAGATGGCCTGGAAAATGTGCTCTCAACAAACAGCCACTACAACCAGGCACCAGGCACAGAAACAGCAACCCTGAGTCTGTGCTATGCTACAGGTACTAGCTACACTATTTTAAGCAGAAAACACTACAGAAATATTTACCACAGCAGAAAAACAGCAGTGAAACATTAAATAAAAGTTTTAAACAAAAAAAAAGCAAGGAGACTCTAGAGAATGCTTTTAACTACAAACAAATCAGTTGTATAATACACTTCTTGGCAGGAAAATCAGAACAAACAGATGCTTAACAAATGGAGAAAATTTTCAGTTAATACTTTTCAAACAGTGAAAATGACTAAAAAAGCTTTACAAACAGTCAAAACAGTAATTAAAATGATTTAACAGGCCCAGTAAAGGCAGACAATTGCAGTACAACAGTATAGTTTGTTTATAGTAATAAAATACAGTAAAAAAGTTGGCAGCAGACAATAAAAAGTGCAATAAATGGTAAGAATAAGCAACAAATAGAAAATAAGGAAGAAAATAGGTACCTTATGGTTTTTAGGAAGCTCAGAAGCCTCTAGTCATCTGAAATCTCAGCACAGAGTTGTGGCTGTGCCCCTCCTCCATTCAGCTCAGCATGAACAAGCCCTTTTTACATTTCTTATTCTGCTTCTCTCATTTCACCGATACATGTTGTATTACTGCATATCATTGGCATAAATCAACACACACTTATCAGACACCCGTTTCAAACCTTTTCAATCTTTACTTTCTTTCCTAATCATATATATATTCATATTCCCATGTTATTGGCCTCGAATTCTTAATATTTTTGTCATCTTTCTTCCATAAAAATGTAATCACCCCCAGTACATATATTTTCATCTTCTATCCCTTCATTATTTCCACAAATACTTCTTTTCCTCTCCTACTCATCCACTTATTACATCTATAACGTAACCCATCCAAGCCACTGATTCTTCCTTCCCTTCTTTTACAACCTCATCCAATTCTTTCAGTTCAATTTTTTCTAATTTACATTTTGCTCTATCTGACATTTTCTATACTTTCCACCTTCTCCTTTTCAATGTATTCCTTCTTATCCATAGTTTCTACAATTTTTCTACTACTTCCCTAATTTCATCTTATGTACATTTTACCAACCCATTCTTGTCTATTATTCCACCCATCTCACCCTTCTTTATTTTGAATCCCCTTTCCTAACAAAGGCAAAATGTCTTCAATCTTTGTTTGAAAATGTCTATACATTACCTTAACTTTTCTTTATTTTTCTTATTTGATTTCTTTTCTGATTCGCTTACTCTGTTACTTCCTTCTTCCATTCCTTTCTTAAAAACGTTCATGTTTTTATACTCCACTTTACTACTTTTCTAACTTTCTATTTACCAAAAAGGAAATTTCTATTATAATGAATGACTGAGCATTTAATTGTTTGATTCTACAATTGTGTAATCATTCAAGTGTTGCCTTAAAATATATAAGGTGTGTTTTATTAAGGATTTTTTACTCCACTGAAGGCATTGTGTGCCAAGGCGCGAGAGAATATTAAATTTTGTGGTCACTTTTTTTTTTTTTTAACTTTCTTTGGTGTTTTGGTATTTTTATACTCCTCTCTAAACACTACCCAACATTTTGTCCAGTGTTACAGAAATAGTCAAGTTGTATATTCCATCCATTCTACTTCTTTCTTTCAATTCCTTTTACTCACATCTCCTATTAACCGTTTAATTATTTTACATTCTTTCACAACTTCATCAGTTAACATAACCAATATTGTTGTTACCTGAAAAAAATCTACTCCTTCTAATCCACCTGCCATTTTCATGTCACCCAAATGCATAACAATCTACCTCGATTTTAAAAATGACCCTTTTCTACGTCCACCCTTTTCTATGTCCACTCTATACTATTTCCTAACATCATGTATCTACATTGCATCAATTCTATTATTATCTTATATATTCCATGATTTTTCCTTTTTCTTACCTTACAAAAATCCCCAATCATTACTGCTGACTTTTTCACAAGTACATGTTCTTTTTAGTTCTTCAAAGATTTTTTCTTTCCAGCATATTTGTATAAGCATACTATACTATTACCCTCATACATTTTCCATTTTTTCCACAAGACACGCATTACTCTTCTTGGAATCACTGTTGCTATACTATATTCAATATTTTTATTTCATTGCCACTTATTAACACCCCTATTCTAGAACACGTTTCATATCCTACAGTCCCCCATAAGGTCTTTCACCCCTACAGCATTTTTTTTTTTTTTTTGTTTATAAAATATCAGACACAGGATATGTTAAACGTTAGTTTTTACCTTTTATAAATTTTATTCAAAATTAGTCCCAAAATATCAGAATCAACCCTTTCCCTTTTCTGCATCCATTTTCCAAATGTTCTTATTTTTCCTCATTCTCCTTTTCACCCTCATTCTAACAGATACAACTTCTTCCAGCTGTTGGTTTTCCCCTTGTTTATAAGATGCATTCCTCCTCTTCTTCACTTGCCAACCCACCATACTTATTTTGTTTTACATGAAATTCTTCTACCATTATTCCTTCCCCTTATTTTTCTTCACCTTGAGTCATTTCCTCACTTTATTCTAGGATACTGTTTGCTACATATCGTCTCCCTCCCCTCTCAGTTTCTTTTTCTTGTACCCTTTCTTTTTCCATTACTAGACATTCAAGCCCAAAATGACCAGATTTATTACATTTCCTTTAAAATGCTTTATAGTTCCTAGTAGTATGGTCTTGCTCCCTACACTGCCCACATCATCTTTCTATATGTTCCCAAACAAAAAGTTTTTCATCCCAACAATAGAAGCAGCCCTTTGGTTGGCCCAAATACCAAACAACTACTATCTTTCCTTTCTCTGTTATATTATTTGAAATATGCTGCAACTTTTCATCATGCATATCTAATATTATCCACATTCCCCAATCACTCTGTCCATACATTTTGTTATGCATTTTCATCATGCACTTTATCACATTTTGACAGAAAAAAATTAAGTTCATATTCCTCCATTTCCGAAATCAGTTTTCTTCATTTTTCAGAACTTTGGCTTGAAGTTGCAAAGTATTTCCAATAGGATATGTTATTTCCTTTTTGTATTTCAAAGTTTACTGCACATGAAGAAGTTTTAAAGTTGCAACACAGAAGTTTTCAGACACTAAATGCGTGGAAAGTTCTTTTGTCAATATTAGTACTGGCTTTACTTCTTACTATAAGCAGTGGTCTTTTTTTCCTGAAGGTGCTGCCTTTCTGCCCCAGCCAAATACCTCTCTTCACTTTGTACACAGTTTCTTTTTCTCTTGATTTACATACATTTTTTTTTTTAAATTTGCTTCATTTCTGCCACTCACAATACCCAAATGCATAGATATTCTTAAAACTGATTACTCCAACAGCCAAATATGCCTCTGTAATCTGATTCTTTAGCATGTTACCAGCTTCATTAACTGACTGATCCTATAACATTCAATCCATTACAGTACTCTCTTTGTTCTGATCCTCTTTTCTTCAAAAAATGATCTAATCTCTCTGTAACCAGATATCTGCTCTCCAACTTCACAACTAGGATATCATCTCTCATTCTCTCCCCACAAGTTCTCCATCAACAATGTTTATTCCTTCCTCCAGCTTGGAATTCTACAATCACTAGTGACAACCTTCTGGTACCACCTAGTGCTCAATACAGTAGGGGAAATTCCCCAGTGTCCTGGCTAAATGTCCTGTTGCAGTATGAATACCACCTTGGGTCTTACCTGAAAAGAGCCTACTACCTAGTGGGAATAACAGGGTCAACAAAACATAAATAAAGGGGGAAGAGGTACAGGAGAACTGAGTAAAGCAGTAGGATCAGAGGGGAAAAAGACAATATTCATGGGGTGTATGAATCTGCCCACTGCAGAATGGACTGTTTCAAAAAGGCTAGCATTCTAGATGTGTTCCTACTCAAAGTAAAAAGTGTCATGGATATCCAGGAGAATGTACCATTAACCAGAAATGATCACCCCACTGCATAATTTAGCACAATGGTTGCGATTAAAATGTGGGATTGTTAGGATTATGCTAAGCTGATGAAAAGGGTAATACGTTCTTTAGCACAGTGTCACCAAACTTGAGCAACAAAATAAAAACAACAAAAATAAGCGAGGGATGGAGTAGTTTGGTACAAACCATTTGAGTAAAGGCTAAAAACAGAAGACTAACCGCATCTATATTATAAAGTGAAGCCAGCAAGTAGTAGGAATACAACAAGTAGAAACCAGGAAAGTGGTGAGGAGGAGGAAGCATCATGTAAGAACAGCAACAAAGATGGTGAGGTTATCAAAAGCATCAGTTAAAAGGGATCACAAAGACTTTTTAAGGTATACAACTGAAGACAAAGGCTGGAGAAGACCTGGACAGACTGAACAAAGATAGGTAGGAGATAACAGATTGGGAAAAAAGAGATGCAGTGAATGAATGCTTTGCGTTAGCCTTCACAAAGAAAAGCTGAAGGAAAGGGTCATACCAGAACTGAAAACAAGCATAGCAGAGGATATAGAGCAGCAAGCAAACACTGGGATAGCCAAGGAGGAGGTGGACAGAGAAAGGGAAATGCCTTGCATTAGAATGGATAAAGCAGAAGAACCAGATGAGCAGCGTCTCAAAACTCTGGTCACTGAGCTTCAAATGATCACAGCCAGTACAAAAATGCTTGCGGACTGAATTACAGCAAAAATAAGTACTGCTGTTCAAGGGAAAGCTGGAAAAATCCAGGAAATGCATTCTTATTGGCTTAAAATCAGTGGAAAGTTATGGAAAGAATATGACAACCTCTGGGACAGCAGTCAAAGATTCACAGCCAGAGGACACAGACAGTCAAACCTGGTCCAATTTTATGATGGAGTTACAAGTATACTTGAGATGAGTACCACTAGACATGCACTATCTGAAGATTGGTAAGGCAGAATTTGTCCAACTGGTAGTTCTGAGGGGAGGCAAACAGGTCTACATCTGAAGTCCTCCATTTGTTCCTCAAGAGGTTGAATATTTTTGGTTCTAGTTTCCATTTGTGTGGGTCCATGAGATTTCTGCTTAGGTCGTCTGCCAGTGAATTTAGCTTGCCTGGCAGGAATTGAGCTTGTAGGTGCACTTGGTAGCTCAAGGCTATGTTCCACACAGCCATGACTAGTCTGCAGAGAGGGTACGAGTGGGTTCCCCCCTGCCTGTTTATGTACCACATAACTGTGGTGTCGTCTGTCTTTACCAATAATTGTCCTGGAAGGATGCAGTCTTTGAAGGCAGTCAGGGAATTCTGTACAGCTAACATTTCTTTTTGGTTGATATGCAGGTGCATCTTTCTCGGGTTACATTTGCCCTGAATGCACTGCCCTGCCAAATGAGCCCCCCATGCATAGTCTGATGCGTCTGTTGTTAGGGTTTGGGTGGCAGGAGGTAGAGTGAAAGGGAGCCCCTTGTTGTGGTAGCAGGCCTCTGCCCACCAAAGGAACTCGGTCTTTATACAAGGAATGATAGGAATCATTGATTCCAGATCCTGAGAATGTTGACTCCCATAGGCTTTTTAGATACCATTGCAGTTTCCTCATATGCAGTCTTGCATATGGAATTAGTAGAATGCAAGAGGCCATGAACCCCAGGGCTTGCAGAATTTTCCTTGCAGATAGTTGGGGCTTTGTCGCCAAAAGTTTGAAGTAGGTTGTCAAACTTCTCTCTGGAGTGAGGAAAGCCATCTGGGAAGTTGTGTTCAAGCTTGCTCCCAGGAATACAACCTGTTGGCAGGGTACTAGGTGAGATTTCTTTTTGTTTATGGTGTACCCCAGTGAGGTTAGAAGTTTATTTACGAATGCCAGATGTTTTAATAGCAAGTCCTGGATTTCTGCCTGTATCAGGCAATCGTCCAAGTATGGGTATATTTGAATGTTTCCCTGCCTGCAAAATGCAATGACTGGAGCTAGACACTTTTTGAATAAACAGGGCGCAGTAGATAAGCCAAAGGGAAGTGCAGAGAACTGATCGTGTATGGAGCCTACCCTGAAGCACAGGTATTTCCTGCAAGATTCCCTTATTGGAATGTACAGGTAAGTTTCCTTTAAGTCTAAGGTTGCCAACCAGGCATCTTTGCCTAGCACAGGAAGCAGCTGTTGAAGTGTTAGCATTTTGAATTTTGGGATTACCAGGAAGGTGTTTAGAATAGAGAGGTCCAGGATAGGATGCCAGGAGCTCTCTTTCCTGGGTACCAGGAAAAGTCTTGAATAAAACCCTTGTCCCCTTTGTTCTGCTGGGACAGGTTGAATAGCCCCAATACTTAGAAGAGAGAAAACCTACTGTTGGGCCTCCACCCACTGATCTGGGGGGTAGGTCTGGCCAACCATTTGGGGTTGGTAGGGTGTGGAAGTGGAATCTGTATCCTTGGGAAACTATTTTTAAAACCCATTTGTCCTTTGTAATGAGTTCCCAGTTTTTTGCCATGCAGGGTGAGTTTTCCTCCTAAGGGAGCAGGCAGTTGAGCAGGGCTTGGAAGGGGTAAGGGTTAGTCATTGTGCCATTTTTTCGTAGGGTGGGGTGGCTTACTACTCTCTGCTTTGGAAGTGGGAACCCCCCCCACTGCTTAGGCCTGTGCGCAGGCTGAGACTGTAACATGGGTGGTCTGCTGTTCCTGGGTTTGGACTGAGAAGGCCTGGAAGAGGCTGGAAGGGACCAATTCATTGAAGGCCAATGCCTACTAAATCTGGAAGGCTGTACTTGTACGAAATCTTTAACAGTTTGCACAGATTTAGCTTTTTCCTCCATCCTTTTGAGGACTTCTGCTTTGTTGCCAAACAGGCAGGGCAGTCTTGGTTTAAGGGAGCATCCAGTAATTTAGCTTTAACATGATCTGACAAGTTTTGCTCCTTAAGCCAAGCATGCCTTCTAAGTACAGACCCAGTGACAGCAGCCCTGCAAGATGCTTCTAGAGTCTCAAAACCACATTGCAAAGTATGTTTACCAACTTGTTCTGCAGAATGCATTAAATCCTGTAATTCTTTATGTTCAGCACAGTCAGGAATCAAAATCATTTTCTGTTTAAGTCATCCCATAATATGCTGCTAGCACTTTAACATATGAAACTGGCAATTTAAAACACTAATGGCCAAAGTAGCAGAAGTGTATACCTTCTTACCCCATCTGTCCAAGACTCTAGAATCTCTATCAGAAGGGGTAGGATTTTTGGCAGCAGTAGCCTTAATACCTTCTGGTCCTTGGGAAATGGTCTCTGGATCCGCAGTAGGATTCTTGAACAGGAACTTGTGAGAGTCAGGTATTCTGTAATACTTGTCAGGTTTTCTGGGAGCTGGAGGTAAAGTGTCTGGGGAAAGGCTAGATTCCAAGAAAGCATCATCTACAATGTCCAGAACAGGAGGGATAGCTAAAGGCCTGTGTTGAGGAAGGAGTAAGAATTTCCTAAGCCTCTTTTTGGAGTCAGAGTAATCTTGGCTTTCCCCAGTGGAAATGCTCTCCAAGAGTGTGGAAGATTTCACCAAAAGAAAAATCTTCTGGAGGAGACGCAGAGGGAATGGAATCCTCTGCATCAGAATCCTCATAGGTAGATAAGGGCAAATCCTGGTCATCAGAAGGAACAGAAATATCAGATTCCTGATCAGAAGAATAAGAAGGAAAGTCAGTTCTAGGTCTCAGAGAGGGAAGGCTGGCTTCCCCTAATTAATGTAATAAGGTCTTCGGCCATTCTAAGCATTTGTTTTTTTAGGCATGTGGGCCTGAGCATGCGGTTTGATCGTCGGCTTTCTAGGCGTGGATCGAGTTTTAGGCCTGGATGAAGAAGATGGCGTTGGTTTAAAAATTCAAGTCTGTAGGCCTGAATACACCCTCAGAAGCTGGTGCCTGCACAGGAGCTCTGGACCCATCCAAGGTAGAGACATCTGCAGGTTCCATAGTCAAAGAAGCATCTCGCGGTATACCGGACTCTGAATGGGTCTCAAGAGAGGCCTGCGAATCTGAGGTAGTGGGTATCAGGGGCTGCGAAAGCGCCTCACTGAGTACCACTACCGGCAGACTGGCAACTAGCTTAATGGAAGCATTGTCAGCAGTTTTGGCCCTATGCGGTCTGTCTCTGTCTTTATCTTTATGTTTTTTCGTAAAAGATCAGTAGTAGGATGGCTTAACGAAGCCATTTCGGAGTACTGATACAGAGTACCAAAATAATTTACTGCAAAGATAGCCCGACAACGAACAGTTTGGGGGTTGAATAAAGCACAAAACCGGCAGCGAGGAACATCGTGGTCTGGGCCTAAGCAAGGGATGCAGTACGAATGAAAATCTTTGAGTTATTTGCTTTCTACAGTTAACACAATTGTTAACTTTTACTGACATCGGTTGGAGCAAGAAAAAAGATCCCCAACAGGGTACTTATATTTTTTGAAGACTTCGGTTCTGAAACTCGAAAATGAAAATTTCAGGAGTCGGCCGACCGGCACTTGCGAACTGATTCAGGCACTGCATGGCAAGAAAGACGTAATGGTGTTGGTTGCATGTTTTATACCCCTGACGACCTGACGCCATGGAAGAAGAGACAGCATCTGACACAGGAATCCAAGACTCTTGTATTCAGGCCGGCTGAGGGCTACCTGCAGGTAGAAATGTGATGAATGCAACAGTGAAACAGGAAGAACATCAACACCTAACACTGCATATACAGCCACAACCAGTGGAGCCTCAACTAGCAAATCCATAAGGCAAACCAGTACAGCTTATCTGGGTCAAGGATCCTCAAAATTACACATGCACTCAAGTCACTGTACCATAACTACCAGTACAATTTAGTCACAATCTATTTAGGTGTAAATTACCTGACGCATTTCCCTATACTACGTAAAGTGAGGCATCATGGAGCTTTTGGACTGTGAGTCACAGGCTGGTATGGTACAGCACTGAGCAATATTCTACCTTCATAATGGAAGATGCCATAATATAAACAGAAAATGATTGAATTTAGAAATGGCTTAGTTTCTTGTGTCATTCTATGGGAAATATTTTTGTCAGTATGGCAGTAGATGGTTAACAAATCACATTGCTTTGCCAAGGATGGTCTGCACCTGTTCCCTCTAGTCTTTTGAATATTGGATAAAACATTGTCCTCCTCCAGTCTTTTTTAGGCAATGCCAAATTGACAAAACTTCCAACATAGCAAATTCTACCAAATGTCAGGAGTCTAAACATTAAGCTCCACTCCCTCCAAGCTCTTCTCACCCTGAAGAATGCAGACATCTGTGCAGTTACCAAGACATGCTTTAATGTGACAGAGTACCCCAAAGTGGAAGACTTCAGTCCCTTCCACACACTTACAGTAACTGCACAGACAGGGACTAAAGGTGGAAGTGTCTTGAACTACATCAAAAACAAGCATATAGTTCCTCCACATCCAGATTACCATGGAAAAAGTGTCACTGGACACCCTCTATGCTTCACGACACCAATAGCACATACTTAGACCTATTAGAGACACTCACCATTAACCAAATACCATACTCACGGAATAATTTAATTATCCTTCTATAAACTGGGAATCCTACAAGACCCCAGATTTGCATGTGCAGACATTGCTAGACTTTGGAAACACAAACATCTTGGACCAGATGGTGCATACGCCATTTGTACACAGATACAAACAGACTTGACCTAATACTCTCAAACATGGGAGAACGCTATGCCCCATTCCACCCCTCAACCCCCACAAATGATATCTCCTATCTGGCAATCTCAGACTTCAAAGTAGTCTCCTTCAAAATAAAAATCAATTCTGTAACCCCCATAAATCCAGTCACAGTTAGGAACTACTCAAAGGCAAACTTCCTTTCATTAAGTGATGGTCTGTCAAAATTACAAGCCCCTACAAACCCAGATAAGACAGCAGCTTACACAAAATTATTCAAAAAAGCTCTGTACAACCATTTCAGTGACTGCATAGAGATGGCTAACCTTACCAGAAGCCAGCCCAAAACTTACTTAAACAGACCACCCTGGTAGAATCCAATATTAAACAAATTACACAACAAAAGAAAAAAGTATTGCTAAAATTAAAAAATGTAAATCAAAAATAACTCTCTCATCAAACCAAGCAGGCAACTAAGAGGACTAAGCAAGGCCAACAAAGCAATTTTAAGGTAAAGATAGTGTTCCAGGCCAAGGACCATAACTGAAACCTCAAAGGCAGCACATAATGTGCGAAACTATTGGCAAATGGAGCCACGTTCACAGAACTGGGAGAATCTTCTGGCAGAAAAATTCACCACCAGACTTTACCCACTTCTCACGCCCATACACCACCCAAAAAATACCACCTAACATAACCCCTCCAACTACCAGTAGGGAACAGGTCTTAAAGACAATCAAGTCCAAAAATACAGCTTCAATAGACCCTGCTAATATCCTAGGATGCCCCCTAAATAGCCTGAAATATGATGCATCAGGCCAGGGCCACTGGAGTCACTATTTAACCAAAGCCTTAGAACAGACTTCGTACAATGCAAAAACAGGACCACAACAGCCATTTTTTCTGCACAAAGGCAGGTCATCAATGAGTCCCAGAAACTACAAACCCATTACTCTCAATAGTCTTGTATGCAAAGCCATGGAAAGAATTATCATGGAAATGATAAATAAAACATAGGAAATCTTCAGGCACTGGGCCCAACCCAGTTTGGTTTTGTCAAAAGCAGGTCATACCTATTCAGCATTATGGACTTCATTGAGAAGGTTACCAAAGCAATGGATGAGGGCAAAACAGTGTAAACTGCCTACCTTAACATAGCTAAGGCATTTGATAAACTACCTCACCTGGGAACTGTAAACAAACTCATGGAATTATGCAGAAACACCTGTGCAACACCCAGTGGATAATCAACTGCCTCTCAGATAGGACACAGGAGGTTAGGACTGGAGAGACTATCTTAACAAAGAGGCCGATTATCAGTGGGGTTCCCCCAAGGATTTGTGCTGGTTCTGCCCCTCTTTGGCATCTATTTCTCAAAAGTCATGGCCAATATCAAGGGCTTCTCTCTTACAAGTTTACAAGTTGGGAGCAAACAGAGAAACCCATCAAGATACTAACATTTTACAGGAAGGTCTAACATAGACAAATTAATGGTGTCAATGCCATGGCTTAAAAATCAGTGCCAATATATGCCTAGCAGTATCTTTTGGGAAGTTGGACACCCTGGGAAAGGATATGAAAGTAAGCATCCTTCCTATCCAAGGACAACAGAAAGGTCTGAGAAAGTAAGAGGAAACTAAGTTTGAAGGGACAACATCCTGAAGGAAGGAACCTTCAGAAAGGTGGTGAGGAAGAAAAGCTCCAGAACTGGCATCACCTCCTTCCTGGGAACCAAAAATATGTTGAAAAAAAATACCTGTCCCTTTTTGAAAAGGGGGGACAGACTGAATGGTTTCCTGATTCAACAGTCTCTAAATGACCATGGGAAAATGAAGCTAGCAAGGCAGGGGTTGCAGAAGGCCTGAAAAAGAAGGAAGGGATTTCCAAACCATAAAATAACCTTGCTGGATAATGGACAAAACACAAGAGTCTGTAGCGATTTTCTGCCAGACAGGTCAGATGGGAAAGGACAGTGTTAACATGAGGAACAGAGGAATCTGACCGTGTGTGTATCTTAAACGAAAGCCTGTTTGCCAGTGAAAGACGTTTTTTGGGCTTTACCATCACCCCAGGAAGGACCTGTCAGGAAGGTTCTCTTGGAAGCCCTTTTATGTCTAGAACCCTGCCTTGTTTTCCCGCAAATGAATTAAGGCTTAGAAGGGTAATTCCTCTGAAAGTTAGGGACAGGTGAAAGAAAATTTCTTTCAGTCATGCATGGTTTTGTCCTTATCCTGCGGGGTTCTAAAAAGCTCAGCAGCCACACAGCCGAAAAGATTCTAGGTATCTAAGGCAGAATGCACTAACTTAATTTACTTTATTTACTTAACATTTGTTGACCGGGAAAGTCCGACAAGGACAGAACTTATTTTCAGTGGAGGCCCAGGGAGAAAAGCTACAGACGCATGTTTTTGGAATGTGAGAGAAAACCGGAGTACACGGAGGAAACCTAGGAAGGACAAGCAGACTCCACACAGAAGGCACCCCAGCTGAGAATTGAACTGGAGAACCTCTTGCTGTGAGAAGTTGTTAAATGCTGCACCACTGTACCACCCTTAACGTAAGTTAGCTTAACTTAAACTGGCCTTAATATCATCAGGAAGAGCCAGTAGGCACAGCCAACAATACCTTCTCATTACAAAACAGGATGCAGCTGCCCATGAAGAGGTATCATCAACATCATAACTAAACAGAGTGACAAGCTACTTGAGCGGCAGACCCTAAGATAGATGTAGCTGTAGACTTGGCCTCAGAGTCAGGCATGCTGGCTAGAATGCTCCCCACTTGGATAGAAGGGTCAGGGCATACCTAGTCATGTGTTTTTGGTAAGCCAGACTATCTTATCTGAAGGACAAAGCTTAGAGGAGGACAGCAGCTTAGCAGGTTTCTCTGTAGCCACAGTAACCAGTGGAGGGTCTGAGGAGGGATTTTTACAAAACAAAAGTTGGGTTTCTGGAACTTACAAAACCTGTTAAGTTTCTTGGGGGCAGAAAGCTGGGAATTTGGGGCCAACGAGGTATACCACTCATTGGTAAGATCTGACCATAAATTAATCTCACTGGACATCCATATCCCGTCCCCACACCCAGCCAAGGAAGCCACGGTGAAGAACTTCTCAAAAACAAACTTCACACTTCTCAAAACCGAGGTGGAATCCTTCAAAGCCCCCAGGCCAGTGGAAAATATGGCCCAAACTGCAGAATCCTTTACAAACGCATTCTATGGACACCTACAGGAATGCATGGATCGTGCTATCCCAAATAAAACCAAGACTCACTCCGCCAAAGGCAGGAGACCTGTCTGGTGGACTCCAGCCATAAATAAACTATCCAACAGAAGGAGGAAGCTACTACATGATAGAGCAAAATCCCAAAAAGGGAAGGCATCTCTGATCAGTACTAGCAAGAAACTACGATCCCTCATAAAATCATCTAAGGCCAGCTTTGAAAGAAAAATTGCACAAGACGCTAAAGATAATCACAAGGCCTTCTTTAGTTATGTCAGGGACCTGGGTGGCAACTCCCAGATATGCTCTGAGTTAGTGCAAAATGACAAAAAAATACACTGAACCCACAGACATTGCCAACATCCTAGCAGACAGGTTTAGTGCAAACTTTTCCCCCCCTTCCCCCCCAAACGAGCAAATGTCTATCCCAACATAGTGTAGCCTCCCTGACATCACAGATGCACAGGTAAGAGCTGCCCTCTCCAAAGCAAAAAACACAGCATCAATGGGACCGGACGGTGTCCCGGGCTGCGTCTTACACGAGCTCCAAGAAGAACTTAACCCTCACATAAAGTCACTATTCAATCTCAGCGTTACTACAGGATATGTACCCAAGGAATGGCGTACAGCAACAGTGGTCCCACTCCACAAAGGTGTTGCCACAACGGACCCCGGAAACTATCGCCCTATAAGCCTGACTAGCCTGGTCTGCAAAGCTATGGAGCATATCATCATGGCACTCATAAACAAAGAGATTGGAAACCTCCAAACACTGGATCCTACCCAATTCGGCTTTGTTAAGGGCAGATCTTGCCTCTTGAACCTGGTCGACTTCTTTGAAACAGTCACCAAGGCCATAGATGAAGGGAAGGTAGTCCACACAGCCTACCTGGACCTCGCAAAAGCCTTCGACACAACACCCCACTCGGGCATCATAAATAAGCTCACCAGCTTAAATATCAACTCCTATGTCACAAGATGGGTTGCAAACTGGCTCAGGGATAGAACCCACATGGTCAGAATTGCAGGTGCCATGTCAGACTCTAAATCAGTTACAAGTGGCGTCCCACAAGGCTCAGTCCTGGGACCTCTCTTGTTCGGTATATATTTCTCTGAGGTACAGGCTAACACGGGAGGACTATGGCTGACCAAGTTCGCACATGACTGCAAACTGGGTGCCATAATCGACTCGCCGACTGACACAAAGATCCTCCAAAAGGGTCTCACAGAGATGGATAACTTGTGCCAGAGCCATGGCCTAAAGCTAAATGCCAAAAAGTGCATAGTCATCCCCTTTGGGAAAAACAAAGTGCCCACAAATTACCACATAGGTGGTAATCCATTAAGTACAGAAGAAGTAATTAGGGATTTGGGGACCCAAGTAGATAGCAATCTCCCCTTTGACAATCACGTTGCCAAAGTGGTTAGAAAGACCTTCTATATAGCCCACCTCATCATGAAAGGGTTCACATCTAGATCAAGAGAGGTCACTGTGCCCCTCTCTCATCACTCATCAGGCCCATAATTGAATACAATGCCCCATTTGGGATGTACCTTACCCGACACCTGCAGCAACTGGAAAGACCCCAAAAGTACCTCACCAAGAGGATCAAGGGACTCAAACAGATGCCCTACGCAGTTAGGCTAAAGAAACTCCAGCTCTACTCAGTTGCTTACAGCCTACTCAGAGGCGATTTGTGCCTGACGTATAAAGCCATGCCCAAGCTAGAATTAATGGACATGCCCCACCTCAGGAAATCCAAATCCCTTAGAGCTACATGCTCCAGGGACTTAAACCTCAGCACAGAAATAAATAGGACATGCTGGAGGGACAGATTCATATCCCAGAGGCTCCCCTCACTCTGGAACAAAATCCCAATCCATGGTAGGCAGAGCCCCTCAATGACCCTCTTCAAGAGAAATCTTGACGAGTGGATGGGAGATCGTAGGTTTACCCCTGGGATCTCTTCTGTGTCCCTACTAGACAGAGGCACAGTCAACTAACCTTAAAAGGGCCATCTTCTGTGACCTACTATACAGAGGCACAGTCAACTAATCTAAAAGGGTGGCGAAAGCCAAACACACTCTGGCTAGGCTTATAAATGCCCTAGGGCAGATAGCCTAGTATCAACTTATGAACCAATGGTACCCTGAGCAAACAATTTCAAGCACTGGTTCTCCAAATAGAGACAGAAGAAAGACAATTTAGGAGTGTCTAATGAACGAATGCCTGACAGATCTCACACTGTATATTGATTGTATATTGATTGTGAGCAGCACACAATCAGTTCCTGTCTATCATTATGGGGAATCTGCCTCCCACATTCACATTTTCCCTTCCTAGATGACATGTAAAACATAACAGGAAAGGAAGGAAGAATCTGTAAAGAGCCACTTATTAGAAGGCTCTGTAGCTGAACCAACATGGCAAAGACTTCCAGACTGAATTCAGTGTATTGTTCGGACTTGCAGCAAAGTAGTATTGAGGAGTAGGTATGCATACATCATTCATGTAGTGGACATAGAGCATACCTCAGACATATGGCACCTGGAAGGTATAAAGGCTTTCGTATGCTGGTCAGATGGTTGACTAACCTCGGCAGGATATCAGTTCTGTAAAGAATACTGCAGCAGTGATAAGGAAGGAGCACACCTCGTAACTGTCCAGATTTTTACCTCATATTTTTGATCTATTCCTCATAAAATTTGTGGTTTTCTAACAAATCACTGAGGACTGAAGTCATTAAATAACATACATTTGAGTTTCAGACTTCATGTCCCTCAGAAAAGGCATGGTACCATAAATCCTGTTATAAACTTGGAAAGTTAATATAATAAGCAATACTTAAAATTTGTCCCTATTTTTGGGCCTTTGTTCCCACCTCACCCCCCATTAATTTAGGCTTTGTCCAGATTTTCTTTGCACCAAGAGGTTGAAAGGTATGGGAAGAACATCAAATCAGCCTTGTTGTGGGGTCCTACAGAAATACAATGGGCACAGTGTTAGCTAGATAAAGGAAAAGGTTCAAATGAAATGGAGTCCACTCAGATTAAATGGGTGGTCATGGGAGGGTTACAAAGCAATTTGTACTGTAACCAGACTTTTTTAATGTCTGTAAGGTAACACTGCAAAAGATCCGCAAAGAAAACACATACGGAATAGAGTAGATACTTAAAGTATAAAAGATGGAAAGGGACAAAGGGATAAACCAATGCAGCATAAATTCAACAACAGAAAACAATGGATCAGGAGAGAATAACATGCGAGAATGAGTACATAAACAACTGGAGGCAAAGTAGAATCAACAAAAAATGCACAAAGGAAACCTACAGTATTCATATCAAATGATCTGCAAAGCTGCAAAGAAATGTGAAGTATTGGCATGCAGAGGGAAATGCACCATGTACAGAATAAGAAATTATCCCTCTGTATAAAAAGCAACTGAAAAGTCTCCATCTGAAGCAAGGAGAATTATTCCTCTGTATAAAAAGCAACTGGAAAGTCTACATATGAAGCAAAGTGTGTAGTACTGGAGACTTTTGAAAGGGGCAATAACAGGACAGAATCCATAAAAAAAGATTGAAAGAACTTACTAGATAAAGTCCTGATGAAAGGCAAAGGGGTTAAAACAAACAGAGCTACATCAATTAACATCCAAATAATTCAAAAAGGTATACAATGAAAAATCAGATATGCTGGAGAATAAATGATACAATCTGAAGGTACATGGTGGAAAGCTCAAGGAAAATGCAAAAGCAACCTTTAAAGCAAGAAAACTGCAACACCAGGAAAACATCAGTTTAGGACAAGAATGTGACATACAAGAACTTGAGCAAGGAAGAGGGTATAAATATTTGGGAACTGATGAAGGATCATCATGCTGGCTCCATGGCCATTAGCCTAGTACACACCTATGAACAATAAAACATGAACAAATGTGAATAAAACTTAAATTTATCCTGAAAACAGCACTGACATCTAGGAACAAAATCCAGGCTATAAAGCAATTTGCTCTCCCTGTCCTAACTTACACTTGGAGTGACTGACCCAAAACATGTTGAATAAATTAGATAGGAAAACAAGAAGGATGCTTCATGTTCACCAAATGATTTATAAAAATCAGTGCATACCAAGATTATATATCCCCCGTTCCAAAAGAGGGATGGGACTCCTTGAAATTGATTATATGTGTAGATCTGCAATTGTGGGACTCCGCATATCTGCTGACCTGACAAGACCCAAATGTAGTGAAAGTTGTGAAACATGAGGAGAATAAATCTAAGATGACTTCTCTGCTTACTCTAGCAGAAGCATATCGGCATCATGCAGGAATGGAAATGAAACCAGATATAGATAAAAATCAAGCAGCAACTGAATGTGCCAAAAAAACAAAAAAAAGAATATAAGGGGAAAGATCAGATGAGAAGGCAAGAAATGTGGAGAAGCATAAATACAGTTGTGCAAGCATAGAAAACTTCTGAAAGAACCTCATGTTGATCAGGAACGAACACAGGAATGGCTGAGGAGAGACAAATTCAAACCAAGAGATGAAAGGTTAATATTGGCAGCCCAAGACAGGGGGCTGCGTACACGTTGGTTTACAAAGTCCATTGAACATGTGGGAGAAACAGACAAATGTACGTTTTGTAAAACCGAATTGGAAACCTTGTTTCTGGTTGCGACATTCTAATGGCAGAAGGTCTGTATACTGAAAGGGATAATAATGTGGAAAGACTGTTGCACTGGGGATTGTGCAAACATTACGGTATTGAAGTGGCTGAAAAACATTGGAAACATTAGCCACAAAGCATCACAGAAAATGAAGTGTACATTATATGGGATTACCCATTACCAACAGTTCAAAAGATAGATGCTAGAAAACTGGATATAGTGGTCCAAGAAAAGAAGACAAAAGCAGTATTGCTCATTGAAAATCGCCACACCCACTGACTAAAGTGTCTTGCGTTGAGACACAAAGTCATAAAATATCAGGATTTGAGGGCAGAAATGACAGCAATGTGGAAGAAAGATACCCAGAGTTTTCCAATAGTAGTAGGAGCAACAGGTCTTATAAAAAGAGTCTACAATCGTATTTAGATACGTTACCGATACATGTAGCTCCATAAGAATTGCAGGAGTCATTACTGGGCACATTGCGGGTGCTGTGAAGAGCACTACTGGCTGACATCAAAGAGTGAAACAACACTAATTCCATGAACTTTAATCATACTTTGACTTAGGAATGCGGTCCATTCCCATCACGGTAGTAGAAACCCAAAAGATATGGAGAAATTAAAGAGAGATGTAAGAATTTCTATGGAAGGAGTGGTGGGTGACAACAGCCTTCCTGAAGTAGCAGCAGCATTAAAAAAAAACCAGAAGTTCAAAAATTACTGAATACAGACATAAGTTGTATGTTGAGAGAGAACAAAAAGTAATATGCATGGCTCATTTAGTATGAAAGGGACATGGGCAGATAAGTTCGGCTAAACATTCTGTCAGCCTCCAGTATCAAGGCTTCTGTTTTCATCAAATTTAAGTCTGAGCCAAAGCACTGTGCACAATAATTATAATCAAGCAGTTAGAAAAATAAAACAGATGATAAAGATAAAACAGCAACTAAAATATAAAATGTTATAACAGACAAGTAATAAAAGAGAAAAGATTAAAATACACACTGTAGTAACTTGATTAACATAATAAACAGGTACTGAAGCAAACAAGAGTAAAATCAGTTGCATGTTCAATGAAATAAACAACTCTTCAAGAAATGCTTAAATCTGCTTCATGTTGAGGGCTCTCTAAACCAACCAGTTGGTAGGTTCCAAATTCACAGTCCCTATTGGACAAAAACATGAATCCCAGAAAATTCAAGCTATAACTCTGTAGCCATCAACAGCCCCTGTGAGGCTGAGTTCACAGACCAGGTAAACAGCACTCCTTATTGTGTCATCCTAGGAATCTGCTTGTCTGAGCAAGAAAGGCTATTAAAATGACTAACACTCCCCACCCCCACCCACCGAGAGGGAGTCTGATTTGAATTTTTTTTACATTGAGGAAGAACCTCAGCTTGTTGATACTGTCCCAGGTTAGGTAAAGGGATAAAGTGATACTTCCATTTCCTTCATAGACTGCACTTGAATTAAGACGGTAATCTAAATACAGGTAGATTTGGACACCTTATGTCCTGCAGCACGTAACTACTGCAGTCAGACATTTTGTAAAGATTCTGAGAATAGTAAACAAGCCAAAGAACAATGATGACTTCCACCTGGTCTTAAGCACATTTTCGTCCTGTGAAGTTCTGTAATGGAGAGTGACCTTTAGTTCTAGATTGACCGTGTAAGCCTGAGGATAAAGCATGGGTAGGAGTTTTCGAACGGACATCAATTTGAATTTGGGGACCTGCATGATCCTGTTTAACCTTGACAAGTCTAGTATTAGTCTCAAAGTTACTTCTTTTCTTGGAATTAGGAAAACCCTAGTAAAAGTCTAGAAAAGCCTGCACCTCTTTCCTTCCTGGGGACTACCTCTACGGAGCCCTGGTCTAGTATTAGGTTGATCTGCACCTGAGCATCTCTGAGATGACCTTTTGGAATGGAGAGGCTGCCTGCAAGCCTTAGGAGAAAAAGGCATATAAATGACCCATTTCTCCTGGATAATTGGTAGCCACCTGTCTAGAAATAGGGAAAGCGCATCTCTCAGATTTGAAGGTCGGAAAGGGTTGTAGTGGAGGAACAGGGAGGGACCTGGCTGAGTCACAGGCTGCTCCCTGCTGGTTCCCTGGGGACATAGTCCACTAGATCATGTTCCCTGATCTACTTGCCATAGATTCATAGGTGTTTATTAAGCTCATGGCCACAAGGTCCTTTTTAAGTCTAGCCATGCATCACAAATCTCTGACAAGTTTTAATACCCTTGATAAGTGTAAGCATGGGCCTGGGAGATGAACCATTTACAGATAACCTGTGTACATTACAGACATAGATGCCAAACCAGGGATGAAGTTCTGGTTTCCCATTCCAAGCTGCACTTGAATTGGGTTAGGGAGGAAAAAGGAAATGTGCTTCACGTGGATGGGGAGCCTGTTCCATAGACAGGATAGTCTCTGAGATACAAAACCTATCTCTCCAGCAAGTCCTATTTATATCACAGGCAAGCTTTAGCATGGGTAATTCTGGTGCTTTTTGTTTTCTGGATATGCAGGAGGTCCATCAGATTGTGGTCTATCAATGCCCTGTATGCCAGCCATAAATCTCCCCTCAAAAGTCTGTAGGAGACAGAATACAGGGATAGAGCCTTGAGGCGGTCTGCATAGGATATTTTACTTACACCCTGTATTCTTTTAGTGAGGAACCTCTGAGGACATTCCAATTGTTGGATATGCCTGGTTAGCTACATACCAAAGGGGGCAATGTACTCAATGACAGGTTTGAAGAATGCCAAATACAGTCGAACAATGACTTCCTTGGACTTAGATGCCAAACCTTTGTTTACAAGTTGCGCAACATAGAATGATTTCCGCACCACTGTAAATACATGATGGTCAAAGGCTAGATTACCATCTAAGTGTGTCCCCAAGTCCCTGACTACTGGGTCAACTCTAAGGGGTGTGTTGTCAATATGAAAGTTACCAGGGATGGACAACTTCCCAAAGGATATTATTATGCATTTCTTGTCATTTAGTTTTAGCCCATGGCTCTGACACCAGTTGTTTGCCTGTGTCAGTCCCTCCTGGAGAATATTTGTGTCAAGTGTGGGATTCAATGACAGCTCTAATTTCCAATCATCTGCAAATTTAGTCAGTCACAGACCAATGACATTGGCATTGACTTCTGAGAAGTAAATGCCAAAAGGAGCGGTCCAGGTACTGATCCCTGAGGGACTCCACTTGTGAAGGCCTCATTGTAGAGGTGGACTCCCCAATTCTAACTTCCTGGGTCCTATCTGTGAGCCAGTTTGCTATCCACCAGGTGACATACAGGTTTATACCTAACCTCCTGAGTTTGTCAACAATGTCCGAGTGGGGTACTGTGTCAAATACCTTGGTTGGGTCAAGGTAGACAGTGTGAACAATTTTGCCCTCATCCATTGCTTTGGTGACCTTCTCAAAGAAGTCCACCAGGTTGAGTAGGCATGATCTGCCCTTGACTAAAACAAACTGCGTTGGGTCCAGTGTCTGGAGGTTTACTACATCTCTACTGATCATCTCCATAACTCTTTCCAAGGCTTTACATACAAGACAAGTGAGACTTATGGGCCTGTAGTTTCCAGGGTCTGTAGATGGCCCACCTTTGTGCAGAGGGATGACTGTTGCCCTTCTCCATTCATGACGCATGAAGTATGTTTGGTGGCTACAGTTAAACAGTAATTCCAAAGGCCCTGATAGGCTATGTTTCATGCTATTTAGAAGGCATCCTGGGATATTGTCTGGGCCCATTGCTGCAGTGTTCTTGTTCTTAAGAGAAAGCATTAAGGACCTGTTCTCTGGTGATAGTAGGGGGAGTTGTATTTGATGATATTTCCTGAGGGAAGGTTGAGTGGGAGAAAGGGGTAAAGTTGGCGATGAATTTATCCGCCAGGCGGTTTGCTATATCTTCTGGCTCAGTATAGGTGGCTCTATTTACAAGAGCTCTGTACACAACTGTGTATTGCCTTTGAGGTTGCGGACATAGCTAAAGAATGCTTTGTGGTTGTCCTTGGCCTGGGAGGCCGAACTTACCTCAAATGTGGCTCTGGTAGACTTTATTTTCCTCTGAGTTGTTTGTTTAGTTTGAAGAGAGTGCTTTTATCCTGCTGGGTGCTGCACCTCCTAATTTTTGCCAGTTTTCTTCCTCTTATTATACAGCCTATTGATTTTGTGATTCCATCAGGGTGGCTGGCTTTTTGAGTTAGTTCTGTACTTCTTCCTGGTGGGTACAGCTGCCTCTATGCAGCTATTATAATGCTTGTACAAGGTTTCTGTGAATAGTTCTGCATAGGCAGCAGTGTTCTCAGGGTTTATGGGGTTTGACATTTTGCCAGGTTCTCACTTAATATGAGGAGGTTAGCCATAGAATAGTTCCTGAATATTCCAGGTTTAGCTGGGGGTCCAGGTTTTATTTTTACTTCAAAAGAGACCATTTTTTGGTCTGACCTTACCAGGGAAGGCATTACAAGTAGGAGGTGTGTAGTAGTCTCCCATATTAGTGATGACCAGATCCAGAATGGTTGCACCCCTGGTTTGTGTTCTGGCTATCTGGTCCAGGGAGTTTGTGTTTACAAAATCCAGGAAATCTCTGTGCATGTACGTTTGGTGTCTTATAGTATTCCCAGTTAATGGTGGTGTAATTACAGCCACCCAAGAATATGGTACTGGGTTGGATGGTTAGTGTTTCTAACAAGTTTAAATACACGGTATGGGTTTCCTTGGTCATACAGGGGGACCAATAGCTTGCAAGAAAGTGGCACTGGATTTTACCTATGGTGATTTGAACATGGAACAGCTCAAGCGCATTGTCCTGTTTGACCAATCTTGAAGTATATTTATTTTTGATATAAAAAGAGACACATCCACCTTTAGTCCCTGCCTGTGAAGTAGCTGACCTAAATGTGTGGAAGGCATTATAACCTTGCACTGATGGTGTGCTCTCTGTGGCGTTGAACCATGTCTCAGTGACCGGACAAATGTCAACATTCTCTAGGATTAAGAAGCTTCTAGGGAGTGGAATTTTTTGTTTAGACTCCTAGCACTGAGCAGTAATACCTTTAGAATTTCTTGGTACATAATTTCTACTGTCTCTGTTGCTTCTCTATCCTGGTCCCCCTTCCTTTTTGCTTATTATGTAAGGTAGAAAAGGACCAGAACTTAGTAGGGTAATTCCTAATAAACATTTGAGGTTGAAATTGCAAAAAAAAGTCCTTTACAGTCTACATGGACTTAGCCTTGTACTGCAATTTTTTTAAATATAGCTTGGGCCTAAGATTCAAATAGAAAACGTTTGTCAAGAGGTGCATCCATGACTTCTGATTTAACATGCTCAAGAATATCTCCTGAAACGGTCTCAGAAGCATCTTTCCCTGCTCGATGCTTCTACAGCATCAAGGACACAATGCAAAGAATGTTTTGACCTGACAGAAAGCGTAGCAGAGGTGTAACAACTCTATCCTCCATCCCTCCCAACTTTTCTTTCATCTAATCCAGGGCAGTCTCCTGGAATTTAACCACATGAAACTGGCAATTTACAGCTCTAATGGCCAGGGTAGCTACAGGTTTATTTGCCAAATCTATCCAGAGTCCTACCCTATTTCTCATTAGGTAAGAGATTTCTACAGGCACTGCCTTTGGCTCCCTTGGGACTCAAGGAAACCACCTCAGAATCTGCCAGTGGATTCTTAAAAATTTGTTTTTGCGAGCTCAGAATCCTATAAAAATTGTCTGGTATCCTACAAGCAGGTGGTTGGAAGTCAGGCTGCAGGGAAGGATCAAGAATGACATTTGGTCTACAATGTCTAACACTGGAGAAATAGTCAGAGGTTTGAGCTCAGGAGGTATAAGCTGTTCTCTACCTCTTTTCTTGGATTGGGGGTAATCCTGACCCTCCCAATTGAAGAGCTTCTTTATCTTAAAGAGTGTCTCCATAAATGCAAATTCCTTGGGTGGTGAGATGGAGGCAAGATTTTCATTAGACTCTAAATCAGCATATGAACTAGAAGAATTCTGGCCTGCATATGCCAACTCTTCATCAGTCAAACAATTCTTTGTAATTCGGGGGGGGGGGGGTCCCTCTTCCTTCTGCCAGGAGACAAATTCTGTAGCAGGATTCCTGCTATGGCTAAACTGCCTGGATCTCATAATATCCATGCGATCCTCAGCCAGCCTAACGATATCCTGCAGGGAGGCCTGGTGTGAGTGAAACCCAGAAGGCCTAGGCAGAGGTAAGCTGGATAAGGCCTTCTTAATTCTGGCCTTGGACCTGGATTTAGGTGTACCCAAGGACTGGATTTAGATTTGCTCAGTCAGCTGAAAATTCTCTCATAAATGGAGGATTATACCCTCCTCTCATTAGTCTCGGAATAAGAGTTGGAAGCTGGGACCTACAGAGCGATCCTGACCTAATCAAACAGTTGAAATTCTTCAGTTTATTTATTACATTTGTTTACCGGGAAAGTCTACTGGGCCAGAGATGAGCCCATTTTCAGTGGAGGCCCCGGGATAAAAGCTCCACACGTAATTACATAAAAGAACATATAATGCAGAATATATAAGGCAGTGGTAGTACATTACATAAGTGAATAACAGCATCCAATAATATGGCACAAATTACAATACAGTAGTGAGATGATAACATTGTATAACATGGTAATATGGGTAAAAATTGTTAAACTCATGGTAGAAGTACAGAAACAGAAGGTGTAGATGGTAGGTAAGTTTGTTACATGAGAGAGGAGATTGTATAAAGGAAAAGGAGGCAGAAGGCTTAGATTAGGGATAGAAACAAACAGTTGACCCAATATCAGGGCAGAACACAACATAGGTTGAAAACTTCTTAGTACTTATTCAATCCAAAAGCAGACCAGCGAGGAGACACCAGTTTAATCCAAAGTTACAAAATTTTATTACAGACTCTGTCCATGCTGGTGTGAGACGTACCTCCCTGGACTACATTATTACAGAGTCTGTAATAAAATTTTGTAACTTTGGATTAAACTGGTGTCCTGCCGTTGGTTCGTTTTGGCTTGAATAAGTACTGAAGTTTTCAACCTACGTTGTGCAGTGGCCTTGTTATTCATTTGTTAGATTAGGGATAGCACTGGCTAGTGTCAGCAGAAGCAGTAGGTGTATAGGAGGGAAGGGAAAAGAAAGTCTAGGTGTAGAGATACGATGAGATGGTTTTGGGGAGGGGTTCAGGTAATTGGATATGCACCTGCACCCTTAATCGCAATTCTATGTGATGAGAGGTGAAGTTTAAGGGAGTTTTTAAAAGCAGTGGAGCTACTCCTAGTTCTTATTGAAGGAGGGAGTTTATCCCAAAGCTTGGAGACAGTGAAAAAGTAATGCATTTGACCGGCTGAGAGCTTGGGTTTATCAGTATTTAATAGCATTTTGTTTTCTGACCTTAGGTGTCAGTTTGGATGGTAGATGGTTAAGATGTCAGTTAGGGCTGGGCAGATTTCCGGGAAGTAAATGATTTTATGGGCAGTAGTAAACTGTAGGTATGTGAGGTAATGGGGGAATTCCAACCAATTAAGTTGTAGTGTGGAACAGTGGTGAGAGGAGAATTTAGCATTTGTAGCAAATTTGGCAACTTTATTGTAGCATGTATTGAGTTTAGTTTTTAGGGAGGACTGAATATTAGTTAGGATGGGAGCGCCGTATAGGACAGTAGGAAGCAGGAATGAGGAGGCAAGAGCTTTTTTTGCAGAGAAGGTGAGAAATTGTGCGTATAGAGGGTACCTAAGCTTTTGATGTTTTTTTTTTTTTTTTTTTTTTTTATGTTGTTCTGGATATGACGGTCAAAAGTTAAGTTATCATCAATGATGACACCGAGCAGTTTGGTACTGGGAACAACATTAATAACAGTACTGTTTTGGGAATTAACTGAAAAGTCAGACTTATTAACGGGCTAGATTTTTTGGGGATAAATATAAGTTGGGGTTAAGGGCAAGATGATTCTGTGACATCCAGGATTCAGTTGAGGTGAAAGCCTCTTGGGTAAGCTGCTGCAGTGTAGAGGCAGATTTAGAAGAGCAGATAATGGTAGAACCATCTGCATACTGGATTACAGCACTGTGGGCAAGAATTTTAAGAAAGTCGTTGATGAATATACTAAATAAAAGGGGACCCAGTATGGAACTCTGGGGGACTCCCGTGTTAGAGTTGGTGAAAGGAGAGGAGCAGCGTTGCCACATGGTAGCTTGTTGCCTATGACTGAGATAGCTGGAAAAGCACTGAAGGGTGGAGGGAGAGGTGCCAAGGTTAGAGAGTTTAGTAAGCAGAAGGGAGTGGGAAACTGTGTCGAATGCCTTTGATAGATCCAGGAAGAGAGCGGAGACTATGTATCCTTCATCCCTGGCTCTATTAACTGTGTCCAGGAAGGAAATGAGAGCAGTGTTAGTGCTATGTCCTGGCCTAAAGCCATGTTGAGTGGGGGAAAGGAGGTGGTTTTTAGCCATATGGCTAAGGAGTTGAGTGTAAATGCACTTCTCTAGTATTTTTAAGATGGGAGACAGAATGGCAACAGGCCAGAAGTTGGGAATGTCAGAGTTATTGCCACCTTTATGAAGTGGTAGAACATATGCCTTTTTCCAGATATCAGGTATGCAGGATTCCTGAATGGACCTGTTAAGGAGGATACTGATGGGGTATACAACTGAGGAGGCAGATAGCTGCAAGAATTCTGCAGGTAGGTCATCTGGGGCATTGGTGCATGGTTTTAGTTTGTGAAGGCGCTTTTGAATGGTGGAGGTAGGTAAGGGGAACAGTGAGAAAGTTGGTAATGTAGGAGATGTGGCAAGTGGTGTGGCGGGGTGTGGTTGGTTAGTGTTGATGGGTGGGAAGGTGGTAGTAAGCTTAGCAAAACTATCAATAAAATAAGAATCAAAGAGAGAGGCTAATTCATTGGGTGTTTTTTCTACATCAGGGCATGGACTGTGGATTGTTTCAGGACTGAGTAAGGAGTTGATTGTTCCCCAAAATTTCTTGGGGTTATAATTATGTTGGTTTTGGAGGCTTTGGAAGTAATCTTTTTTTGTTTTTGAGAACTAAACGTTTGGCCTGGTTCTGAAGTTGTTCTATTGGATGAGGGTAGCAGGGGATTTGTTTTTTTAGCCAGGCTTTCCAGGCTTTATCCCTAGAGAACATAATTTGCTTTGTTGGCTTAGTGAGCCAATTGGCATGTTTTGTCTCGACTCTTTTTAACAGGAGAGGGGCAAGAGAGTTTAGGATGGTCAGAAATGTAGTATTAAAAAATTCTACAGCTTCATTAAGAGGGAGAGATTTTAGTGGATTCCAGTTAGTATTTTGCAAAGTTTCATTAAGAGTAGTTGGAGAGAACTGGGACAAGATCCAGGTGTATCTATATTGGTGCTTGTTAGGTAGGGTGGTAGGCTTACGTATTATGAATGTTTGTGCAGACCTTGTGAGGTCTGAAGGAATATCAAACTCTAAACAGGTCTCTGTAGACTCCTTGCTTACAAATGCCATTGCTGGAGGGGACTGTGAATGCATCTACCCTCCTTTGACAATCACAAACCTGGGTGGACTAACCGATGCCTATCAGCTGTAGTCTTCAAACCTAACTTGTACTGGATGCTTCTTCCTAAGAGGAAATTCAACTCAGACTGACCAGTGGACATCACAGTTCTTCTGGGCTCTCATTACTCCCTTTGTTTCTCTAAAAAAAATCTCTAGCAATGGTTCCCTCCTATTCTTAATTGTCCTAAAATTAAAATAGGCACACTGGGGACAACTGGGCACATCATGCTCCAGGCTCAGGGAAAAATGAGTGTGTGGAAGTCCCAGTGAGGGATTTGTTTCCCACACTCTAAGTAAGCATTTCTTAGCAAATGACATCTAACAACACAGCAGACAATAACAGAGAAAACAGCTCCACAACAGGGTACTTAGCTTTATCACAATTCTAACCTCTGGCTTCAGATCAACAGATGACACTATGAAGCTGTATCAGGGTCCAGACAGCAAGAAAGAACTAAAAAAAAAAAAACAAAAAAATTAAGCTAGCCAATGACCCTTATACACTGCCATCATAATGTTAGAGAGGGGAGAAGAGCGTCTTCCAGCCCTGGAGGAGGGGTAATAAGTCTCTAGTATTTTTGCTGGCCAAGGGCTTCCACAGCAGGAAATCCCAAAGAGTTATTGCAACAGTGAAATGCAATGAACTTCAGCATACAAAGGGCAAAAATATCTACAATAAGTAACTGCTGTGGCAGAGATGAGTTTTAATGTGTATTTAAAGGTCGGCATCGTTCCTAAAGGTTTAAGAATTACTAAAATGCCGACTTAGGGGAATAAATATAAGGAATTACTACTGAAATGGCAAGAAATAATCTAATCTGTGATGCAGTGCAGAACACATGCAGTTGATGAATGACTTTCTATAAACATGAATTGGAATTAGCGGCACAGATTGAAACAGTTGAGAATATTGTCACTAGTTCTTTTTGCTAGTCTCAAGTTCTGGCAGACTACAAACAGCTGCTAAAACATTTGAAATCATTTGAGAGTAGCCTCGTTGCAATTAAGAGAAAGAAGCTACTAAGAGACATTTACGATTTCAATAATAAAAATACTTTTTCATGGCCGAAAGAACAGCATCCAATGGATGAGCAGATTCAAGTTCCTGTTGACAAACCACAGGCCAAACTTAAGTTCCCCCTGCCTACTAACGTTGAACTATGTAGAGGTGAAGGTGAAGTAAAGTCACCTGAATCGAATGGCTGTGTGTTCACAGCGGTCCATCAATCCCTTGAGGTTACTTAAAATTTACCTTCTACCCCTCTGGAACCAGCAAAATGTGGAGAAGCTATGTCACAGCTAGACAGCTTCCCACCTGCTTTACACAACTTCGGAAAAAACTATACCTGTAAGCAGTGCCGATTGGAAGACTACTCAACAATCGACTTCCACTACTGCTACTGGTGTAAATGGTATTTTCTAGTACAAGGGCAATTTTGCCTGCAACAACCAATTATACTGAGAGAAAAGGAAAAAAGCACAGGAAGAAGCAACAGTCGGAAGTGAACATGGAATGGAGAGGAACACGAGCAGAAAACAGCAAATACATTCAACAAGGTAAGCCAGGGGGCGAAACACAAGAAATTGAAGACATTATGGCTGTAAACAGCAATGTGGTGAATTTGTCTGATTATGCATTAAACTCAATGGAACTTAAAATTCTATCAAAAGGTTTGTCGTTTGTAAAACTTACAGCAGGTGACTTAGCAGACCTACTTACAGAACTTAGACTGTTTGCAAGAATTGTAGATTTAAAGGTGTTGTTTAAAGATTCCGAAGTGATCTAGTGTTTTTGTTCCGTGGAATGCTCCCCGTGTTGAAGCTTTCTTATCTATACATGAGGAAGAGATTTATGAAGTATATTTTAATAAACAGAAAGGTAGCAAATTTTATAACCTTGGTAAGGAAGAACAGAATGCATTAATATCTTTGAGCACTAATGAACAAATTATTATTAAACCTGCAGATAAAGGGGGGATGATAGTAGTAATGGGAAGTAGCCAGTATATGGAATGGATGGAAGAATTTCTTTCAGACTCTGATACTTTTATGGTAAAGTAAAAAGTTTCTTAAAGAATTGCTTATAGAAGCAAGCATTACACCAGAAACATGCAACTATCTATACCATTGCCAAGCCCACAATCCCGTTTATTTACGGACTACCTAAGATACATAAATGTTTAAGTAAACCCCCAATGAGACCAATTGTGTCTGGTAAAAAATGGGTAACAACACCCATTTCTAAGTATGTGGATAAACAGTTGGTTTCTTTGCTGAATTTCTGTCATAGCTTTATTAAGGATACTCGAGATTTTTTGTTAGATTTAAATGCATGGTGCTCCGACAATATATCTAGTGACGTTTTATTGGTTACACTGGATATCAAATCCTTATTCACTGTCATCCCCACTTTCTATGGAGTGGATGCTATAAGAGAATTTTTAACAACACAGTGAATTAGAGAATTATAAAGTCGAAATGTTATGCTCAATGCTTGAATCTGTCCTTGAGAATAATATATTTAGCTTTAATAACATATTACCATCAGAGACAAGGTGTACCGATGGGCACTTCCATTGCTAACGCTTATGCCAATTTGGGTCTATGAAGATGGGAAGAACAACATATCTATAAGGAACAAAGAGATGAATTTAGAAATATCAAACTGCTATTTTATAAACGTTTTGTGGATGATGTTTTTCTATTATGGGATGGCTCAGTTTCTGAGTTGGAGAGTTTTATCAGTTATTTACAATCCACTAGTGAATTTTTGCAGTTTGTAGTGAATACATCAATGGAAACAATTAATTTCCTAGATGTTAATATCATGAGGGCCAGTAGATTGAGCACTAAGGAAGGGGCATTTATTAGTGAAATGGAAAGCATGGCATCTGATTTTATGAATAAAGGATATAATGTACCTCTTTTGTTAATAAATCTAAAGAAAATGTGAAACAACTGACAGAAGACATAGCTAAACCTTTTTTTCTAATAAAGTAGACACTGTAGGTCCATGAGACATAAGGGAAATAAATATTGTCAGGTTAACTACATTATGAAATATAATCGACATTCTGATGTTATTAGGGACATAATTAGAAGGAATTGGATGATACCAACTTCCAACCAAGAGATGTGCAGTCTTATAGAAGAGAGACCACACTTTGTATACAAAAGAGAAAAGAACTTAAAACAATTTCTTTGTTATAAGGATACTAGTAATAAAAGGCATCTTAAGACTGGTACATATAAAATGGGCACTATTCCTTGTTATAACTGTGTCCATTATAGTGATATCTGTACTGATAGGTTCTTTAAACATCCTATAAGTGGAGAAAGTTTCTCCTTCAGAGCAAGAGGGACCTGTACTACTGAAAATGTGGTATACTTCGCTCATTGTATACAATGTAATAGTTTCTATATTGGTAAAACCAATAAAAAAACTAAAAGAATAAACAGTCACCTTTCAGATATACGTAGAAATGTATTAATTAATGCTTTAGCATATATTTAGTGAAGGTAGAGAACACAGATTTAAGTTCAGGATTTTACAAGTTAACTGTATGTATGAAAATGGGGTAGAAATCATTAATACAACAGAACTTTGTGAATATAAATGGAGACATTTTTTCGAGCAGACCATTTTTTCCTGGACTGAATACAAGTGTTAGTATCAAACCTATTCTGAAAGACAAACATGATGTTATATAAATGCTTTAGTAAGTTAGGATATGGAAGAACTAAGCTAATACCACAGTGAATTTTTGTATGGGCGCTTTAAAATAATTTAATGAGTTAATTGATTGTTTTAACAAATTGGCTGCATATTGTTTAAAATGTTCTCAGTGACCTTGAGTTTTAAACACTAATGAAGAGTTTTTATTTGAAAAGCTTTGTTATTTTATTAAACTTCTTTATCTGAGGGTGTTGGACTTTTTTGTTTTACTTTTTGGACTGTATTTCTGGTGCTTTGAGGTCCTTTAACTGCTTTGGTGATTTATTTTGTCTTTGGTTTCTAAAGTCAAGATTAGGATCTACTAAAGGAAGATCCCAAACATCCATCAAAACAGGAATATCACATGTTAAGCAACTATTTTTGATAACTCCCGAGCTTAAAAACATTTAGCACAACAACAGAGGCAAGACAACAGAAAGCAGAAATGGCTGTTACCAAATTTAGGAAGCCTATACAAGGTATTACAGATATTTTATGAAAATTTGTATAAAGCAGAGGAATGTGAAACCAAGAAAAGGCAGAAATGGAAGTATTCATAGAAGTCTTAAACTATGAAAAGGTTAGAACAAGACAAAGCTCAACAATTATAGGAAAATATAGGAAAATATGAGATAAAAACACATTTATAATCAAATCACTTTTGTTAAATGAAAGCTATGCAGCAACTCTCAACTCTTTTGCACACAGAGCCATTCTTGTATTTGTCTTTCTTAAGCCTATAGCACTAATACTGTAATATACATTTCCCTGTCATTCCTACAGCCCCTATGAGTGCTCCCTGCATCATGCTGGATGTAGGGGAGTTACAGGCTATGTCTGACCAATTGATACTGACATCACCTAGTAGCACTGTTTCTTGTGGAACACTTACAGACATCACATATGGGATATCTTCCAGTGTAGCTGTATTCTTGCCAGAAAGATCTGAGGAAGTCTGTGTAATAGGGACAAAAATACAGCATCTGTAAAGTGTTTATGTGCTGGATTGTTTTATATTAACCTTTGGACTTAGTGAGAGCGCGCTGTTTTTTCCCTTTCTAAGGTACTATCTTGGATTCTTTGGTTTTAGTGACCGTTTGGTGCCTTTACTCAGCATTTAACAATATAGACCCCATCACTTCATAAACATTCAAATTAACGAGAGTGTTATATATACCAAAACACCAGCAACTGAAAATGCATACATATTTTAAGGCCACAGCCTCAACATACATAAAGCTTATCAAACTAGAATAAAATCTATACAAATGCAACACACTGCCAACATTTTCATTGCTCTACACAAATAGATATGAAATAACATATGGCACATACCTGCAATGTAAAGGAAAATGTGACTGAATGGATGTGGAGACCAAAGTGTGGGGAGATTTAGCAACACATTCTACTACAGTGATGCTCCCACCGTCAGGTCAATTACTAAAGAGAATAACCAGTTTATATAGCTGGTACTGAGCAATTAACAAGATGGTAGAATTTGCAGAGGTAGGCCTTGTGACAGAGCTTCTTCAGTTTCATGGACAGAGATGGATGTAGTGAACACAGGCTCTGCACTGAATAAGATAACAGTATACACACAAAGCACACCTGAACATGCATACACATAAATGAACATATATGGACAACTTGCTGAAAAACGGCCCTGCTGTGTGTCATTACTGTTTATTCAAGCAGTGGTTTGCAGTGTGGTCAGTGGCCCTACAAATACAGTATCTGCTGACCTACTGTAGAGTAGGAAGCCTGTCATATTACATTTTGCTTCTTAAACTTGCTGCACTCCAGCTGATCCCATTTCATTAGATTACGAAAATGTGTCTGTCTTAGGAAGTTAACCAGTTGTGTCATAATCCTAATTAATTTTTTCTGTAGTGGTTTGGATTTTTAGAGATAATGCATGACAGGTGATATTCTGGAGTCAATATAGTCAGCTGTGATAAAATGAGATACAATAAATTAAAGTAATCACACACACAGATATATATCAAGATTAGCTTTGAAAGAAATTAATCAGTGCTTTGCTTACTTCGCTTGGAAATCAGAGTATATATCAGTCACATGTGTGTGTATGTGTGTGAGAGAATGTATGCAGGTAGAGTTCCATTGGGTTGTCCTAGATCTGCAATACTAATACCTGCATAACTAATCTGCACTACAATGAGTTTTTTAAACATCTTTATTAAATTATCACCCACACAAAAATGAAAGCTTACATAATACTGGGAAACAACTCACTGCTTACTAAGAAACAGCAACTAAACACACCAAAACTTTATGTAGCAAAGCTTTCGGGAATACACCCTTCATCAGTACACAATAAACAGTTAATTTACAGAACTTTAAATAGAGGAATCAATTGATCACATGATGTAGCCAGCCTACTTATTTAAAAAGATATAACATATTACAAAAATAAATTACATTACATAAACACTTCCAAATAGCATACATTAACTTAAGTTACATTACTACATATCTTAATTTAAAAACCATTAACTAAATAAATATACTCTATCAGAATGTAGATATTATTTATTATAAAAATATTATGTCAAAGTCTTTCTCTTTGCTTTTTTAATAGAACTGGTTTAAGACTAACAGCATTATTTAAGCCTGGTTTCACATCTGCCTGTAACCTGATTATCCACTCATATTATTTTAGCTCCAACATGTTATTCATATCTCCCTTTCTCACTCCCATTTCTACATGTGACATAACTCTAAAGCTAAATTTATGACTTTCTCCCTTTTCTATAATATGTTTACTTAGAGCATTTGTCAGTAACTTCCTTCTTATTTCTGACTTATGCTCTATAATTCTATCCTTCAGTCTCCGTGTAGTTTTTCCTGCATAAAATGAAGTGCAGTTATTACAGGTGGCTAAATAGACAATTTACATTATATTACAATAAGTTAAGGCATTAATATTATAAGCCTTTTTACTAGTGGGGTGTATAAAACTATGTTCACCCTCATATAGGTCTTCGCAACATGTGCGATTATAGCACTTAACTGTGCCTATTCTTTTTTGCTTTAATTTATTCATTTGTTTAAAGTCTTTATAACAGAGCTTCTGTTTAAGTGTCTCAGAGTTCCTATAGGCATACAGGGGTCTATCTCCCACTATTGATTTAATTTCCGGCATTGCTAACAAAGTGGGCCAATTTTTCTCAATTATATTACATATAGCTCTTGTATTTAAATTGTAAGTAGTGAGATATCTCACTCTCTCTCCCCCATTTTTTTGTTTAAACACTTCCAAATAGCATACATTAACAAGTTACATTACTACATATCTTAATTTAAAAACCATTAACTAAATAAATATACTCTATCAGAATGTAGATATTATTTATTATAAAAATATTATGTCAAAGTCTTTCTCTTTGCTTTTTTAATAGAACTGGTTTAAGACTATTTGGAAGTGTTTATGTAATGTAATTTATTTTTGTAATATGTTATATCTTTTTAAATAAGTAGGCTGGCTACATCATGTGATCAATTGATTCCTCTATTTAAAGTTCTGTAAATTAACTGTTTAATGTGTACTGATGAAGGGTGTATTCCCGAAAGCTTTGCTACATAAAGTTTTGGTGTGTTTAGTTGCTGTTTCTTAGTAATTTGTTTCTATACAAGTATTACCGAAGTATTTTATCTAGTTTGTATTTTATTTGGTTTCCATTGTTCACACCAAGTGAAGGAGGAGAAGTTTGGCCAGCCGTTTGTGTTTACCATTCAATATGGAGATCGAAACACGAGCAGAAAGGAGCCTAATGAGCAGATTGCTTCGACAGCAAGAAAATCCATTGCTAAAACTAACATTTACTCAGGATCCCCCCCAGGTAACCGTTGGCCGGGAGGAGGGGGATTTTAAGCAAAAACTAATTATTTTAGAAAAAAAAGTGCATTCCTACAAGCAACTCCAATGGCAACGGTTAAGCTTTCAAGCTTATTTGGAGTTGGGTATTGTTCCACGTGGACTTAGAATCCTTAAGATGCCTTCCTATGCTAATACTTAATGATCTTTTAGTCCAATGGCAACAGCTAAATCTTAAATTAAGCGCGAACTACATGTGCCTTATGAATAACTTCTTTGAACCTATAGAAACCAAGCTTGTGGGGGAAATAGAAAGTTTGGATAATGAACTGGTTACTATGTCATGCTTTAAAGATTTGTCTGATATGTATCAAACAGTCCTGGATCGTCTGTATGCTCTAGATAAGAGATTACAACAAACGAAAAAGAATAAAATTCAAAGGGACATTAATGATTTTAAAAATAGTCATATCTTTTCTTGGCCGAGAAATAATAATACTTTTGTGTATCAGAAAGAAAAGAAAATAGATCCAAGCAGTAAAAAAACTAGTCTATTGGACCAGCTTGATACTTTTGACGAACATTTGGCATTAGTGGAAAATCTAACCAACGTTAACTTCCACAGTAAAGACAAACCCAGCCCCTCTATGCAAGCATCCAATCAAGGGCAGAGTTTGTCTAATAAAAAAAGAGATAATGAGGCGGCAGATTCTCTACCTCCCACTGGTGACGTCACGATAGATAACGCTGTGCGACCGAAAGTAAAGGAAGTGATGACAATTAATGCTTCAACTCGCACGAAGGAAACATTAAAAGAAGGAACGCCACAAAGAGAAATAACCACCTACTCTCCTTTTCAGCTAAAACAACCCGAAAAAGTTCCCCTGCAAATAACAACGAAGAATACCTCATCACAACGACAGCCGCAACAGCTGATTACTGGCTTCAAAAGGAAGAATGGCAGTCCGCTGATTCAGAGCAAAATGGTGAAGCGAGTGAACAATTAACCATTAATACAGGAATGCTAAACTATGGAATTGGATATAGCCCTAGGGACAAGAGAAATGGAACTATTGTACAACGGCATGACATTGAGCGTTATGCATTGTTGAATGAAGGTACTGTAAATCTTTCAAATTTTGTACTTGATAAATTTCACCTGAATGTTTTAAAGAAAGGTTTGAAATTTATTCCGAATATGTCCGATGATATTGTGCAAGCTGTAACGGACTTAAAGTTATTTGTTAGAAAAGTTAGTTTAAAATTAATATTTAAAGGTAATGATAAACAAATGTCTAAGTGTAGGAAATTGAGTTTGTTTTCACCAATACTGTGTCCCATTTTGGCAGCTTTTTCAAGTATCATTGAGAATGAGTTAAGAATGTTGTATAATAAAAGATATAGAAGAATAGTATATAATCTAACCTACTCTGAATATAAGGCAATGAAAGATCTACAAGAGAATGAAACTATAATCATTAAACAAGCAGATAAAGGGGGAGCAGTTGTCTTGATGGATAGAGTTTGGTACATGATGCAATTTAAAGATTTTCTAAGCGATACATCTACTTTTAAAAAAATTACTTATAATGAAGTTAATAAACATATAACAAACATTAATATGGCAATATATGAGTTACAGCTTAGTAACGATATAGATATTGATTTGTTTAATTTTTTGACAGTACCTTGTCCTAGAATTCCACAAATCTATGGTATCCCTAAAATTCATAAGGAACTGCTAAATCCCCCACTACGACCAATTGTCTCAGGTGGAGGTTGGATTACACAACCCATTTCGAAATATCTTCAGACAGTCCTAGGGCAGTATTTAAGTAAATGTGTTACAGTATTAAAGGACACTAATAGTTTTTTGCAAGAATTGTATAGTTGGTCAATGGGAGATAAAGAAGGAAATTATATTTTTGTAACATTGGATAGAACTTCATTATTTACAGTTATTCCAAACGAATATGGAGTAAATGCCATTAGGAATTTTTTACTGAATGAAATTAAAATGCATGCTAGAGAAATAGAGAACATCTGCTCTTTGCTTGATTTAGTTCTGATGAACAATATTTTCCTATTTGATGGTGATCCTTATTTACAGTTAACAGGTGTAGCAATGGGTACACCCATAGCTAACACTTATGCCAATATAGTTTTATATGAATGGGAGAAAAAGGTAATTTTTAATGGTAACAATGGAGTAAATTTGAATGTGAAATTTTACAAACGGTTCGTGGATGATTGTTTTTTGTGGGGAGGTAATAAGATGGAATTAAATGATTTTATAAAGTACCTTGATGGAACTACGCACTTTTTAAAATTTAAGATGACTGAGTCTGAACTGGGTATAAACTTTTTAGATGTATATGTGTATAAGAATGGTAACACACTAGAATCCACCATATATAAAAAGGAAGTAGATACATGTAGGTATCTTAATTGGAAAAGTATGCATGCACCGCATACCTTTAAAGGCATAGTGAAAGCCCAACTAATAAGAGCCAGTAAATTGAACACTCTAGATGTTAAATTTGAGGAACAAGTAAAGGAAATGAAACAGGATTTTTACAATAGTGGCTATTTAGAACATATGATAAATAAGGAATATGAAGATGTTATAAAGGAAAGATCCAACAAGTATAAACCTATACTTAGTGGGGGATTACAGGGTGACGATAAACAAAAAAATGGGGAAGAGAGAGTGAGATATCTCACTACTTACAATTTAAATACAAGAGCTATATGTAATATAATTGAGAAAAATTGGCCCATTTTGTTAGCAATGCCGGAAATTAAATCAATAGTGGGAGATAGACCCCTGTATGCCTATAGGAACTCTGAGACACTTAAACAGAAGCTCTGTTATAAAGACTTTAAACAAATGAATAAATTAAAGCAAAAAAGAATAGGCACAGTTAAGTGCTATAATTGCACATGTTGCGAAGACCTATATGAGGGTGAACATAGTTTTATACACCCCACTAGTAAAAAGGCTTATAATATTAATGCCTTAACTTATTGTAATATAATGCAAATTGTCTATTTAGCCACCTGTAATAACTGCACTTCATTTTATGTAGGAAAAACTACACGGAGACTGAAGGATAGAATTATAGAGCATAAGTCAGAAATAAGAAGGAAGTTACTGACAAATGCTCTAAGTAAACATATTATAGAAAAGAGAAAAAGTCATAAATTTAGCTTTAGAGTTATGTCACATGTAGAAATGGGAGTGAGAAAGGGAGATATGAATAACATGTTGGAACTAAAATAATATGAGTGGATAATCAGGTTACAGGCAGATGTGAAACCAGGCTTAAATAATGCTGTTAGTCTTAAACCAGTTCTATTAAAAAAGCAAAGAGAAAGACTTTGACATAATATTTTTATAATAAATAATATCTACATTCTGATAGAGTATATTTATTTAGTTAATGGTTTTTAAATTAAGATATGTAGTAATGTAACTTAAGTTAATGTATGCTATTTGGAAGTGTTTATGTAATGTAATTTATTTTTGTAATATGTTATATCTTTTTAAATAAGTAGGCTGGCTACATCATGTGATCAATTGATTCCTCTATTTAAAATTCTGTAAATTAACTGTTTAATGTGTACTGATGAAGGGTGTATTCCCGAAAGCTTTGCTACATAAAGTTTTGGTGTGTTTAGTTGCTGTTTCTTAGTAATTTGTTTTAATATAAGTATTACCGAAGTATTTTATTTTAAACAACTCACTGCTACCTGCGTCCATCTACCACCACTTTGTAAATATTTAACAATAAACATGATAATTATGCATATTTGTTTGTTTATATATGTTTGTTTATATATCTCAAAGTCTGCATAGTAGCATGGCGGAATAGCATTTCACATGACAGCTCCTCACATAAGACAGAAAGGTCTGCTGACCAAAATACAGTGGTTAGTAAGTGAGAAAATGTGATTTCTTTTTATGCCAAATTATGAATAAGTGCTTTATTAATATTTCTGCTAACTTGTCCTGTAGAGAGTATATATGGTACTTCTTGGTATAAAATGAAAGCTAACATTATGCTGCAAAAGTTGTCATTGATATCTGCTGTCTGCCTACTAATTATCTCCTATTTACATTTGTTCAGTAATAAAATATGCATAAATATATTTCTGTAAATGTCTCAAGCACTGTATACATGGATGCATTGCAGAACAGCATTTCACATATCCAGTCACCACAGTAATAAAGAATAACTCCTCAGACAAACAGGGTACTCTGTACCAGAGATGATGTCTGTTATTTTCCAGAGATGTTATTAATTATGCTAATAATGTGAGCCAGAATATGTTTATATGGTATTCCATGCACCTTACATAATACTGTAAAAATTGTCATGATGCCTTCTGTCAACCTGCTACCGATCTGCAGATATTTATACTTGTTTGCCAAGTACAATACGCATATTTGCATAAATATAATTTCTGTTAATATCTTGGGCATTTCTAACTGAACACATTGTAGAACAGCATTTCAAAAGTTCAGGTATCACAGGGGTCAGGAATGGTTCCTCAGACAAATGGGGTGCTTGGTACCAGAGAAGTATGTTATTTTCCAGAACCATTATATGTACATGCCATTTGTTAACAATCATATCAATAATTTAAACCAGAAGCTGTTTATATGATACTCTACGGTATAAAAGGACTGTATACGCAAAGCTGGAAAAACTTTACACTGACATTTGATGTCTAATTAACACTGCTTTGCAGATACATAAATGTATTTGTCCATTAAATATACACATATGCATACCATTCACAATTATGTAAATACATTAAAAATGGAGTGACATCTGCAAAACTTGACGAAGAGCACATCTGCACAAACAAAAGTCATAGCAATAGTTGAGGTCTATCTACTATGTTAATAAACATATTAATATTTGTTTGCATAATTATACCAATTATATTTGCATATCACTGAATTACTTCTTCAACATAAAGTAATCATTATGTCTGGCTGACATATTAATACCAATGTGAAGAGGAGTGTGTGCACAACAACTTCCTCATTTTAACCTTTTTATAGCTTTTTAGATAAATTTGTTTACAGGTAGGTTTGAAAACTGCATTCTCCGAATTTTAGCTCAGACGAAAGATGTTCAGCCATGAAACTGGCAGGTGTCAGGAGGTGTGAAATTCCACGAAATCTATGTGTGATAGTGCTAAAAATATAATTACAGCATATGAACTTCAGCTTTTCTCCACAAAGCACTTAACAGCATAGCTATCAGTGGTACATGTGACAGGCATCACCGTCTGACAAAACACTACACACTGGTCCTTAGTAACTTCTTCACCATCAGATATTTTTGCAACCTGTTCTCTTGAGTTTCCACATCACTGGTGGCAGTCAAGAAACAAGATAACCTTTCAGTGAAAACCTAGTTTTTAAGTTTTCAGTTGAAAAACAAACTACGGTCAAGGTTAAGATTGTGACTTTTCACCAAATATTTGGATAAGAAGGGCAACTGCGGTGGTGGTGCTGCGGTAGCATTGTCGCCTCACAGTAAGACATTATCCTGTTCGATTCTCAGCTAGAGTGTCTTCTGTATGGAGACATGCATGAATGGGCGTACCTTCATTGAAGGTTTAGCGTCAGGGCCGGCAACTCGGCACGTAAAAATCTACTGCCAATCATTAGCAGACCGGAGTTCTGCTGTGGCGACCCCTAACTGGGAAAAGCCGAAAGACACAACATTAGGATAACAAGGGTGCAACACTGGAATAGTGTAACCAGAAGTAACTGACAGCTCTCCTACGACAAACCATAGTTAGTAACTTGTCAGAGATGTTCCCTTTGTATATTAAAATATCAAAAAATGAATCATAAAACGCACAGAAAGTTAAAAAAAACAATCCCTCTAACTGGGCTCTGTTACCCTTCCACACTAAGAAAATCTCATGAATAAAATGATAGTAAAAGGCAGCTAGATGGCACCCTATCACCAGTGCACATTATCTTTTTTTTTGCTGTAGTGCAGATTAGTAAAAGACTGGCAAAATTAGGTGCCATAGTGGCACCCACCGTCACCTCTAAACACTTTTTGAACAGAAAAATGTTAGAAATTGATCTATACATTTACTTATTAACCTTGCATCACAAACTGCTCATCACACTCTACTACCATGAAAGAAACCCATTCTTTTCCAGTGTTATGCAACTAACAAACCTTCAAGGGCGATGGTGAGTCTTTTAATCTATCAATAAAAAGAAGGAACTGTAACATATGATGTGCACTTCAGTAAAGTATCCAGTCAACAAAGACGGCACATTCCAACTTACAACTACTAAAAGCCACAATATAGCTGCGTGTGTGTTTATTTGCGGGGGGGGGGGGGGTCCATCATCAATTTCATAAACTTCTGTTACATCAAAGGCTACCCATGTTTTCTGACCAGTTACTGAAAGAAAAAAAAAACAAAAATAATTTGTAGTCTTATAATTAATATGCATTTCATGGAGCCAATAGTCATTTTTTTTCTATTAACTTTGCCGATTTCCCTAAAAATAAGTACTTTATAAAAAAAAGAAGCACTGGATAAATTCAACTTTATACTATAGCAATCAACAGACTCCATAAATATTGAGTCAGCCCTGTCAGCCTTTATCACCCATGGGGAAGGATCACTTCTGAGGGACAAATGTAAAAGACGCTGTTTTCCACTAGTATTATAAAATGCAGAAACCGCTTGTTTTCCTTTAACAACTTCCAATATCCTTTTCACACTTTTTTCAAAGGAATTAGCACTAGATGTGACAGATTAAACATGCTGCATTTTACTTAGCAGCAAAAAGTACCAGTACTACTTCATTCAATGAAATAAAACAAAATCCTGAAGTTTAATTTAGCAGTTAAACTTTTCAAGTCATTTAAAAGTATCAACTGACCTCGTGCACCTACAACATATTAAAGTTATTTCCCTTTGCAATAAAAGTAGCTCATCCCCTGATAGCTCTCCCGGAGGACAAAATGAAAACCTTGAAACTGTATGGCACTAGTACCTTTTGTCCCAGTTCTAATTCAAACAATAATTATGCTGTTTCCCCTGGTACTGTCTTTGGTCCCCCTTTGAAACTTTGGCTAAAGTTCTTCCTGTGTTCTCCTTGTCCCTCCCTCCTATAGTGAATCTTCATTGGCTGAGAACTGTGAACTGTCAGTCTGACAGTGATGATGATGCTTTGGCTCATCCATGAAAAAAAATTCTTCATGCATACTGGTAGAGGAAGACAATCCAAGATGTACCTTCTACTATGGTTAGCATTTCTGAGAACACCACGCGCATCAAATACAATATTGCACTATTGTTAGTATGCTAAATGGCTAACAAAAACTTTTTTTTCTGAATAATAATTCTCTTATTGTTCCACATGAGGTTAAGGTTGTTATTTTTCATTATGGTAAACCTTTCAAGGTGATGGAGTTTAATCTTATTAAGTTTAAACATTTGCAGTAGGAATTAACTTTATTGTGGGAATTTCAGCCATAAGGAAGTACCACACAGCCTTCTATTTAAATTTCTTTAGTACCTTTATAGAAAAGGAATTAACATCTGAAGTTTTTAACTGTTTATTATTTTTGTTTATAATTCTAGGTCTGAAAGATTGTTTTACATTTTTCTCAGAAACAAGAATGTCAAGGTAGTCCACTATTTTCAAGTGGGGACAGCTACAGCCACACACCTCAGCTGTACACCAAAAGCCGAAGCAACACACCAGCCATTCTGAAATACCGTGTGTCCTTTGCAAAAAACAGGCAAAGATTAGCATTGACAAAAACTGCTGATCTAAATTTCTATAGACTTTCATTACAGCTATGTATGCCTCAATTGTCAAAGCATATCTAGGGAGTGCAGTACCCTTTCTCCCCTATTCTGAGGGCTAAGAAAAACTGGAAGTTGAGCTGCTTAGTTTAGGACTACATCAACAGCTTCTGTTATAAAAGTGGGGTCAGTGCACTACATTACCCTCTCCTTAAGGATATGCAGAAATGTCTCTCTACAAATACAGGCCTGGAATTCAGAGACTGTCCTAGCAGAGGCAGCACAATCAGGAATCATGTTTTCCAAAACAGAATTCAAGCCCCAAGTTAAGGTCACCTTTCCCCAGGGCGGGGGGTTTTCATGCTTCACCTGAAGGATGCCTTTCAAAAAAATGTACTAATGGTGACGGGCTGGCCTGTAAGAAATCTACAGGCAAACAGAGAAACAAACAACTGAGAAATTTATCTTCACAGAAGCTTTAGCTAAAACTGAAGAAAACAGCTCAGGCTGACATTACTGAACACTGGCATGTCCATTTGCTTTAAGTGTTGGTTCTTCCTTTGACTCCACAGGAAGAATCTTTTTCCCTAACAGTTAGTAGTTCCACCTGGCTTTAAATCTGACTAGTTTACAGGAAAACAAACTCTGTCCTCTGCTCTGGTCACTGCACCAGCTTGACTCTGACACTAAAAAACAGTGCCTACAGATTTATAGATTGATTTTTGTTCCTGCTGTCTGCCACAATCTGGTGTAGCCCTGCTCTGCTCGGGCTCACTCCACTCCCTTACCACCAAATCCAACACACCCCAATACCCCCAAATTTAAAACCACTCCCACCACTTAAATTCATCCACTCCGAACCCCATCACATACCACCTACTAAACACTCACTCCTCTCTATTCACTCTATACTCATCTCCCCCACATTCTTCTCCTTTTACACCTCTCCTGTCGGCAAGTAATCTACCAGAACTTATCCCTAAACTCAACTCATCTCATCTCACATACTATCATATACAACCAGTACCTCAGCTCACCATCTATTACATCCTACATATAGTTTCTATCTCTCATCAGCCTATTCCCCACTATGCTTCTTCACATACCCCTGTTAATACTTCTCTTCCTGGCCTCTTCTTGGCTTCTGTTCTAACATATTATCAAAACCACACTTTTGCATTCTATACCTCAACTACCATCTCATTCCCTGTACTACCCCATACTAAAGCTCAACACTACCATATAGCGCAAAACATCTTTACCACCACCAAAATAGCTTTATTTTCATACAGATATTCACATCACCATACTTCAGCCCAAATCCTCGATAAATACACTAGACTAATATACAAATATGTGACCCCCCCTTCGTATTTAAAATCAAACATAAAAATTGAGTGGAGATGTCCACCCTAACCCAGGTCCCGATATTAATCAGCTCAGGTGAACATACCAAATTTTCAAAATGTACAGATTACCACTAACCCAAGCCACAATACATCAAACCGCCTACTCCTAAATATGAACCTCAGGAGCCTTCCAAATAAAATACAAGAATTCCATGCAACCCTCTCACACCACTCTCCAGATATAGCTGTTTTAACAGAAACTGGGTTGGGAGGGTGGCCTAATGGCTCAGGTGTTTGCCTTACAAACACAAGGTGCACGGTTTGAGTCTCACAAGGGATAATTGGCTAGGCTTAAAATGGCTTGCAAGGGTAGTTAGCCTAGTACTAAACTATAAACCTATGAAACCTGGCTAAAACCTGAATTAAATAAAAAAAATACTACCTCAAAGCTACAATATCCACAGGCTAGACAGGCCAAACAAACATGGAGGAGGCATCGCTATAATTTATAAAAACACTAAAAATTGAACACTTAAACCCAAACCCACTAATACTCAATGCAGAGATGCTATTTACTTGACTTGAAATAAACCCCAACAAATTCATAAATACAGCAGTTTACATCCCACCTGGAAATAATCCTAACATAACTGAGGATTTGCTCCACTGGCTATCCTTAACATTTTCTCAGGAAACAATAATTATAGGTGAGTAATACTGACTGGCTAACCTGTACCTCAGACACTCCCTTAAATTTAAAAAAAATGTGTATGGATTCTCCCAGTTGATACAATCCCCAACCAGAGTAGATAAAAAAAAAAACAACAGACAATCAACACTAGACTGGATCCTAACAAATAAACCATCATTAATTAAGCTCTCAGGCTGTCTCCCAAATAGTATTAGTGACCACTCACCCATCAACTTAATAAGACAATACCTACACTCCCCCAAAAGCATTATATACAGACAATTTCAGAAAAATTTCTCACCTCAAACCTTCACATCAGCCCTGCAACAATGCAACTGGACTCCAGTATCAACAATCCCACTACATGCAGTCGTACTATATTTTAACAATACATTCTTAAATATATTTAACAGCCTCACACCCCCCAAAACCATTAAAGTAAATACAAACTAATCTCCCCAGCTAACCAAAGAACCAAGCTACTTCTTAGAACTAGAGATAAAGCTTGGGTTCATTACCAGTCTAATGAAAACAGGCCATCCGAGACTCTTGGCGACAACTCATAAATAAAGATAAGAAACAGATTAAAAATGACAAAAAGACCTACTATACTGAAACCTAAAATATATATATATATATATATATATATATATATCTGCAACCTGGTCAGATGTCGACCCCAACTCCTTCCAGTTCAAATACTTTAGACAGTATTGCCACACAGTTCCAATGCTTACTTCATAAACTCCAGTTTAAGCCTAACCAAAAGTCACTGCAATGGACCTCTAACCACTCCCTTAAATTCTAACACAACCTCGAATACCTTCTCCTTCAGCCTCATTCAAACACCACCATAAAAAAGATGCTATGTAAGCTTAAAACCACTTCCCTTGCTGCTGACAAATCTACTCTCTGAATACCTTAAGACAGCTGCCAGCGCAATAGCCTACCCAGTCTCCATGTTGATCAATCGCTCCATAAGCAAACAGTATATTTCTAAAATTTGGAAAATCTTTTACATCATTCCAATTCATAAAGGAATAACCTGTACAGACATACCTAATTGCAGACCAGTTGCAACTTTATCTTCTCCATCCAAAATTCTAGAAAAATGTATCCATTCCCAGCTCATAAACTACATATTATCCAATAGCCTTCTCACTAATTCCCAAACATGACTTCTGACTCAATCATGGTACTACTACAGCTTTAAGTTTCACTAACACCACTGACCAACTCAAACAATGGTCAATTAGTCTCCTCAATATTCCCGGACATGTCAAAAGCATTTGACACAGTCTCTCATCAAACATTACTAAATTAACTTCTCCCTCTCAAACTAAGCAATTCTGTCCCTACATGGTTTCACAACTACTTAACAGACCGAAAAACAAGCTGCAAAATGGCAAAGTGAACACTCCTTACTGTTGCCTGTTACTTTAGGAGTGCCACAAGGTTCTATTCTTGATCCACTCCTTTTCAGCATCTTTACCAATAAAATGTATACTGCTACCAACTTACCCACAATCATACAATATGCAGATGATCCCACACTCTTCTGGGCATGGCTCTCTTACTCCCAGTGAATTCTAAATCCTAAAAAAGCTAAACTCATGATTTTCTCTAACAAAACCAAAGACCTACAATCCTCCTTCCCAATATATGAAATTTGACAAGCATCTATCTCTAATCATAACAAAGGTAATCTACAGATTAAGAATAAATACATTACATAACAATACATATAATGTAATAAAGACAATATAGCAATCACATTACATAGGATAATGCAGAGTGCCTTCCACACACATTTGAGTTATATCTGCTATTTTACCTGTTTGAGCAGTGTTTTTACTGTTTTTTTAATTGCACTTTAAAAGTTTGCCTCTTTGTTGTATTTTACCTGTTGAGGCTGCCCACTCAAGTGCGCTAGCCTGTGTTAAGCATTTACCGTGAATTTCTGCTGTTTGCTCTTTGAAAAAAAATATATATTCTTTTTCCTGCCTTTCCTGACCTAGAATAGTCCCTAATACAGGCTTTGCTGTATTCTGGACTTTGGTATAGTTCCTGTGTTGCCCATTTCCTTACTTGGACAGAAGGAAGCTTCTTTGTTCACCAGTGGGAGTGGGGAGCTTTGAGCAGCCTATCTGTCCCTGGAGGAGTGATCTCACCACAGAATCTAGTAGTTTATTGTCTGTTTTGGGCTAATTTCTAGCTCTTTCAAGCCCCCTGTATAAAAAGCCGCTTTAGCGTGGTTTTTAGCTTGTTCCTTCTCAGCAAAAGCTCCTCGTGGTCCTGCAGAGTGGTGCTAGCAGCAGAGAGGTGACAAAGAGTGACTGCTAAACTGATATAAGTATAATTTTATTGCTACTACCTTTGCGACCGTCCTTTCTTGCCGAAAAGCGAGTTATATCTGCTATTTTACCTGTTTGAGCTGTTTTTACTGTTTTTTTAATTGCACTTTAAAAGTTTGTCTCTGTTGTATTTTACCTGTTGAGGCTGCCCACTCACGTGCGCTAGCCTGTGTTAAGCATTTACTGTGAATTTCTGATGTTTGCTCTTTGAAAAAAGAAAAAAAAAAAAATATTCTTTTTCCCGCCTTTCTTGACCTAGAATAGTCCCTAATACAGGCGTTGCTGTATTCTGGACTTTGGTATAGTTCCTGTATTGCCCATTTCCTTACTTGGACAGAAGGAAGCTTCTTTGTTCACCAGTGGGAGTGGGGAGCTTTGAGCAGCCTATCTGTCCCTGGAGGCGTGATCTCACCACAGAATCTAGTAGTTTATTGGCCGTTTTTGGGCTAATTTCTAGCTCTTTCAAGCTCCCTGTATAAAAACCCGCTTTAGCGCGATTGTGAGCATAGCGCAGCATCGGGCAGCGCCGCTTAATCAAGTTTAAACTATTCCCGGCTCCACAAAGTCTACTCTACCTCTCAAATTAAACACCCTATTCTCTATCTAAATCCCTGCACTTGCTAGTTTAAGCTATTTTACAAGTTAGCACTGGTAAACTAAAAGCACTACATCCTCATATACTCCCTTCGAGTACCTTGTCCCCTATTGGTCCTTTTTTCAGTGATAAAAGATTTCCCTATACTATTCTAGCATGTCCAGCGGTCAGTCAATGGTTTCCTCTCCAGTTCAGCTGGTGAATCTGGGTATCCTGAGGCAATGTTACAACTGCCTCATGTACATCGACTACCCTCTCCTCCTCCCAAGTTCAAATACATGTGAGAGATGCAACCATATAGCCAAACTGAAGGCTGAGCTCTCTCAACTCAGAACTGGTGCAACCAGTCAGGAGGAGAAGGTAACCTCACACACCACAAATCCAGTCTCACATAGTCCTACCACAACAGCAAACCATACACAAACACACAAAAACCTACACGGAGGCTCTAAATAAAAATCTGCCTAAGCAGCAGAGACCTCCAAAGCAGACATCCAAGCAAACGCCACCCCAAAACAAAACACGTGCGAAACATAGCTCACAAAGTCAGTGTGCCAAACAGTCACAGCCCTTAAGGCCAAATAACACACCTGAAAAATGTGTGATAGGTGATTCTATAGTCAGACACACTGACGTCCCGCTCACCAGGCTGAACAAAGAGAAGGTCACAGTGAGCTGCCTGTCCAGCGCTAGGATCTGCCACATAACACAAGCACTCCGGTCACTCCAAGGCAAGTACAAATATGACTCAGTCATCGTCCATGCTGGTGTGAATGACCTGAGTCATACCTCCCTGGATTACATGAAGAGAGACAGAGGAGCTCTCTGATCATGTAGCCCAGGCCGGTATGACCCTGACCTTTAGCAGCATCTTACTCTCACCTAGAATGATGCCACAGTATAAAGACAAAATGATCAATTTTAACAATTGGCTAAAATTTTGGTCTCATTCAAAGGGGATCCAGTGTCTGTCAGCCTGGGATGACATGCTCGACAAGCCACGTTGCTTCGCAAGGGATGGCTTGCACCTGTCACCCCTGGGCTTTCGGATATTGGCAAAGGCTCTTGCCACCCCCATAGTGCCTTTTTTAGGCAAGGCTCAAAAGACAAACCCACCTCCATAGTCAACGCAATGAATAAGAAACTAAGGGTAATGCTGCTCAATGCCAGAAGTCTAAACCTCAGGATGCACACACTCAAAACCCTCCTCAGTATAGAGAACATCGATATATGTGCAGTGACGGAAACCTGGTTCAAGACTCCAGAGAGCACCTCAGCACTACCAGGTTATACCTCATATCATGCTTTTCGGCCCCAAAACTCAGACCGAACCACAAAAGGAGGAGGAGTATCCATATTCATCAAAGATACCCACACCTCCAGGTTAGTGGCATTGCATGAAACATTGGAAACCATCCATGTGCAACTAACAGTGGGCAAAACTGCCCTTCAGTTTGTAGCATGTTACAGACCACCCTCTCAAAATCAGGAATCACACTTGGCTTTTCTGAGAACACTGGAGAATATTGAGATCTCTCCAAACACCATTATATTGGGTGACTTCAACTATCCAAACATAGACTGGGAGCATTACTCAAGCCCCAACACCCTAGCCCAAAGGTTCCTAGAATTTATAAACTCAAATGCTATGGAACAACTAGTCACCACCTCCACAAGAGGGGAAAACATACTGGACCTGGTCATCACCAACATGGGGACTCTATGCTCCATACCAGAGGTACACCCCTCATTGGTAAGATCGGACCACAAACTAATCTCACTGGATTATCCACATCCCGACCCCACCCCCAGCCCAGAAAACCACAGTGAAAAACTTCTCAAAAGCGAACTTCACACTTCTCAAAACCGAGGTGGAATCCTTCAAGGCCCCCGGGCCAGTGGAAACTATGGCCCAAATGGCAGAATCCTTTATAAACACATTCTATGGACACCTCCAGGAATGCATGGATCATGCTATCCCAAACAAAACCAAGACCCAATCTTCCAAAGGCAGGCGTCCAGTCTGGTGGACCCCAGCCATAAACAGGCTGTACAACAGAAGGGGGAAGCTACTACATGATAGAGCAAAGTCCCAAAAAGGGAAGGCATCTCTGATCAGTACTAGCAAAAAACTACGATCCCTCATAAAATCCTTCAAGGCCAGCTTCGAGAAAAAAATAGCACAGGATACTAAAGATAATCACAAGTCTTTACTTAGTTATGTTAGGAACTTGGGAGGCAACTCTCAGATATGCTCGGAGTTAATCCAAAATGACAAAATATACACTGAACCCACAGATATTGCTAACATCCTGGCAGACAGGTTCAGTGCAAACTTCTCCCCCCTCCCCCCAAAAGGGCAAGTAACTATCCCAGCAGAGTGCTGCCCCCCAAACATCTCAGATGCTCAGGTGAAAGCCGCCCTCTCCAAAGCAAAAAAACACAGCATCAATGGGACCAGACGGTGTTCCCGGGTTGTGTCCTTCATGAACTACAAGAAGAACTAAACCCTCACGTAAAGCTGCTGTTCAACCTTAGCCTTACTACAGGATATGTACCCAAAGAATGGCGTACAGCAATAGTGGTCCCACTCCTCAAAGGTGGTGCCTCTATGGACCCTGGAAACTATCGCCCCATAAGCCTGACTAGCCTGGTCTGCAAAGCTATGGAGAGGATCATCATGGAACTCAATAACAATGACATTGGGGACCTACAGACACTGGATCCTAGCCAATTCGGCTTTGTCAAGGGCTGATCCTGCCTCTTAAACCTGGTCGATTTCTTTGAAACAGTCACCAAGGCCATAGATGAAGGGAAGGTAGTCCACACAGCCTACCTTGACCTCGCAAAAGCCTTCGACAAAATACCCCACTCGGGCATCATAGATAAGCTCTCCAGCTTAAATATAAACCCCTACGTCACAAGATGGGTTGCAAACTGGCTCAAAGACAGGACCAACATGGTCTGGATTGCTGGAGCCATGTCAGACTCAAAACCAGTTATAAGTGGCGTCCCACAAGGCTCAGTCCTGTGACCTCTCTTATTCGGTATATATATTTCTGAGGTACAGGCTAACACAGGAGGACTGCGGCTGACCAAGTTTGCAGAACACTGCAAACTGGGAGCCATAATTGACTCTCCAGCTGATACAAGCATCCTCCAAAAGGGTCTCACGGATACGGACAACTGGTGCCAGAGCCATGGCCTGAAGCTAAACGCTAAAAAGTGTATACTCATCCCCTTTGGGAAAAACAAAGTGCCCACAAATTACCACATAGGTGGTAATCCATTAAGTATGGAAGAAGTAATTAGGGTCTGGGTACCCAAGTTGATAGTAATCTCTCCTTTGACAACCACATTGCCAAAGTGGTTAGAAGGACCATCTATATAGCCCACCTTATCATGAAAGGATTCACATCTAGATCAAAGGAGGTCATCGTACCCCTTTATTCATCCCTCATCAGGCCCATAATAGAATACAATGCCCCTTTTGGGATGTACCTAACCCGACACCTGCAGCAACTTGAAAGACCCCAAAAGTACCTCACAAAGAGGATTAAGGGACTCAAATGCCATACGCTGCTCGGTTAAAGAAACTCCAGCTCTACTCAGTTGCATACCGCCTACTTAGAGGTGACCTATGCCTGACGTATAAAGCTATGTCCAACCTGGAATTAATGGACATGCTTCACCTCAGTAAATCCAAATCCCTTAGAGCTATGCGCTCAAGGGACTTAAACCTCAGCACAGAAATAAACAGGACATGCTGGCGGGACAGATTCATAACCCAGAGGCTCCCCTCACTCTGGAATAGAATCCCAGTCCATGTTAGGCAGAGCCCCTCACTGACCATCTTCAAGAGGAATCTTGATGAGTGGATGGGTGATCGTAGGTTTACCCCTGGGATTACTTCTTTTTCACTGCTGGACAGAGGCACAGTAATCTAACCTTAAAAAGGGCAAAATAAACTCAATTCAAAGGGGGCGTAAGCCAAACAACTCTGGCTAGGCTTGTAAATGCCCTAGGGCAGATAACCTAGTATGAACCTATGAAACATGAGGTAGTTGATTACAGAGAGATTTGACATTTAAAAGTAGCTAACTTACCTAGTGAGATGTTTAGTTAGAATATGTACAGATGGATAACACAGGAAGAGAAAGCACTGTACTGGAGGATGTATTTAAAGAAAGAAGAATTCTAGTAGGATATTATATATGTATAGACAGAAGGTAAAGGCATGTATGAAAGAAATAGCTGCATCAGTGGTTACCTGGAAGAAAAATGTGTATACAGAAGTGGGTTTTAGGCTGGAGTGTGAAGCATGCAAAGGCATGACAGATAGTAGCACAGGCCTCTTCTGAGTGTTAGCATATTGTAATTATATCAGTGTAAAAGAAAGTAATTGTGCATCAGTTAAAGAAAGATAAAAGTTAACAGAGTGTAATTAGAAGGAAGGGTGTGGCTGAGTTCTAGGCGTTCAACCTGGAATACTGCAAGATCACAACCACTTGTTTAGTAGGTGTTTTTTCAAGGACACCTTAAAGCTATTGATCATGTCCGTCTTATTTCAGGGAACATTTGGATCCAAGTTTCTGCAAACTGGTTAAAGTGTAATGAATCACCTATGCATTTTATTAGATCTTGTGATGGGATAGTAGAGCTTTGTCATTGAACCACAGGACTCTTAGTGATATGGGGTTGTGGTATTCCTTTCAGAGCTGGGTAATTTTCTAAAGAATGTATTAGTTTATAGGCTATGGTAAGTTCTAGCCAGTTAAGGCTTTTTAGAGCTGTGCAGTCATGGGTTATGTGGGGATTATTAGTTGCAAATTTTGCAGTCTGTTATAGGCCATCTCTTGTTTTTTGGTGGTTGTGTTAAGGTTTGTAAATATGGGAGAGGAACAGAGTATGGAGGGGAGTTAGTATGTTTGCAGTATGGTTTTCCTGGCGTGATCAGTAAGGAATTTTTGGGCTCTGCAAAGGGATCCTGGTTTCCAGCTTGCCTTCTTGATAGCTAGTAGTAGGTGTTGGTCATACTTGAGCCCATGACTGAGTAATACTCCAAGGAGTTTGGCTTGTTTTACACATTCTGTTTTGGTTTTACTGGCAGACACGATATGGAATGATTTTTTACCAGAGTAATTTTTTTAGGGGTGAAAGGCATCATTTTTTTACCATTTAGGAGAGTTTGAGCCATTTAGCCAGGATTCAATGGCTAGAAAGGCCTGATGGGTGTTGTAGGGAGGCTAGTGTTTGGGTTGCACAGATGAGTATGGAATCATCCACATACTGTACCAGGGTAGCTTGTTTTGTGGCGGAGTGTTGGTTATTGATAAAGATCCTGAAGAGTAGGGGGTCTAGAACTGAACCCTGAGGGAAGCAGACTGTTACTGGGAGGAAATCAGAGTAGTCTTCATACCATTTCATGGCTTGTTTCCTGTTAGACAAATACTTGTTGAACCAGCTTAATGACAAGAGTACTGAGGCCTAGACAAACTAGCTCATGTAGGAGTTTTTAGTGCGCTACTGGACTGAATGTTTCCGACAGGTCCAGGAAGACTGTTGAGACTATCTTTCTGTTGTTTCTGACTTGATTAACTGTACTTGTGAAGTTTAGAAGGGCAGACTGGTGCTGTGGTTAGATTGAAAGCCATGTTGAGTGGAGGAGAGTAAGTTGTGATTGGTGAGGTATTTGATTAACTGGGTGCGAACACATTTTTCTAAAATCTTGGATAGGGATGAGAGAACAGCAACTGAGCAATAGTCGATAAGGTCCTTAGAATTTCCACCTTTATTGAAGGGTATAAATTATGACCTTTTATAGATGCTGAGGATATGGTTTTCTTGTATGGATCTATTAATTAATATGGACACAGGGAGCACTATATCCTCTGCTCATATTTTTAGAAACTCATCTGGTAACTTGTCAACAGCCAAGGTGATTAATTTTAGTTTTAGTAGGCATTTTTTTTTCTGGTGAGGTGGGGGCACTAACACCTTTAAAGAGCATCTTTACAAAGGAAGGGGGTCCAAAGACCAACTCCTTGTCTAATAAGTCATTACAGAATCGAGCCTTCACATCCTCAAGCAAGAACTAGGTCCTCAGTTAAGAATGCCTCCTTATAACTTATCCTATTAGCAACAGCCCCAGATGCTGCTTTTACAGCATCATATATTACCCTCTCCAGCCCTCCATTTTATGGCATATCTTCCCAGCTGTAAATAGCTTAGGGGTTTTGACAACCGTATCTGCCTGTATGGTTTCATCCTGCACTTCCCCACAACTACTGTAGTGTTAACTAATATTATGCCTCTGGTATTTAAGAATGTGGGCTTGATAGATCAAGGTTGCTGAAAAAGAAGTTATGTACTTACCATAATGTTCCATGTGAGTTGTTCATCTCGCCTTCATTCTTTACTGATGGGATCGGAGCCGATCCCTTGGTTCCGAGTTTGCACCTACTACAAAGCTCGAGGATTTCAAGTAGCTAGAGGCCAAGTCCCTATCCCATGATGCACCCAGAGTTACCTCAGATCTTGTTTGCTGCATATAATAATACCATATGGCACTCTATAACTCCATAAGAGAGAGAGTGTAGAAGGGTTGAGTGACCAGGAAGGATCTAGCATCTAGGTCTTCTGAGAGGGACATAAGAATGAAGGCGAGATGAACAACTCACATGGAATGTTATGGTAAGTACATAACTTCTGTATGTGGAGTTGCTCTATCTCGCCGTTCATTCTTTACTGATGGGTAGCGGTCCAAAGCACCATCTACCTCAGGTGGCTCATGGGAGTATATTTCTAAGGACCGTGGCTCCAAAGGAGGCCCTGTCAACTTTGTAATGAGTGATAAAGGTATGAGGTTTTGACCAAGTGGCTGCTGCGCAAATGTTATCAATAGGAAGTCTGGAAGAAAAAGCAGAGGATGTAGAAACTGCTCTGGTTGAGTGAGCTTTAATTTTATGCTGTAAGGGCATACTGGCAGCTGAATAAGCAAAGGTGATAAAATCAGAGATGGTTACACTTAAGAGTTGATTTGGTCACTGGCATACCCTTCCTGGAATCTGAAAATGAAACAAAAAGCTGGTCTGATTTCCTGAAATCTTTTGTTCTATCCAAACAGAATCTGAGCTGTCTGTGAACATCAAGTTTGTGCAGCATGTACGCTAGACTGTTGGAATGGTTGGGGAAGAAAACTGGCAAATCAATAATTTGGTTGAGGTTAGTTTCAGTGCAAACTTTAGCCAAGAAAGAGGGGCTTGTTCGAAGAGAGACTCTGTCAGCATAGAAGATGAAATAATGAGGCTTGATGGACAAGGCTTGAAGCTCTGACACTCTGCGGGCAGAAGTAATAGCCACTAAAAAGATGGCTTTCCATGACAAAAATTTGAGATCACATGAGGAAGCTGGTTCAAATGGCAGAAGAACTATGCAGGAAAGCATGACATTTAGATTCCTTGGAGAATAGGGAGAATTCACAGGTAGCCTACTATGAAAGGTCCCTTTGAGAAAGGCTTTGGATAATTTGTGTGACATAATAGTCAATCCTTCAAATCCCAAATGAAAGTTAGAAATGGCAGCCAGTTTAACACTGACTTTTGCTACTGCAGCTCCTTTATTGAATATCATGGTTTTAAGAATTCTAGAATAGAGGCCATAGGGGCTTGGTAAGGATCAATATTGTTTTTAGAGGCCCATATAGAAAAGTTTTTCCATTTGCTGAGGTATAGCTTCCTCGTAGAAGATGGAACCTGGCTATGGTGGAAATTGGAGCAGCCAAGCTGTCAGCTTCAGGGACTGCAGAGATGGATGAAGTTCCCCAACGAGTGCGTCGGAAGGTCCAGAACTGGGTCCAGAATCCAACGGTCCTCCAAAAGATGAAGTCGAAGGAAGGGGAACCAAATCTGACGAGGCCAATGAGGATCTATTAGAATAATGGTCCTTCCCAGGGTTTTTGCTTTCTGTAATACCTTGGGTATCAATGGAACTGGTGGGAATGCATAAAGGTGACCCGGGGGCCAATCATGAATGAATGCGTCCCTTGGGGCTTCTCCTGGAGGAGGAATCAGGGCAAAGTAGCTTCTGCATTTCCTGTTCATGTGACTGGCAAAAAGGTCACAGCAAGGCTGGCCCCACCTGCGGAATATCCTGTCCGCTATTTCCATCTTGAGGGGACCACTCGTGGGGCAACAAAATTGCTCTGCTCAGCTTGTCTGCTATCATGCTGGATTTCCCTGGGATGTGCGTTGCCAACATAAAGCGATGGGTGGAAATAGCCCACTGCCATACTCTGAGGGCCTCGGGACAAAGGGGGTATATGATCTGGTTTCCTCCCTGTTTGTTCAAATACCAGACCACTGTCATGTTGTACGTCTAAATTGCAATCGTACCCAGAGGAAGAGAGTCCTGGAAGTACTGCAACACCAAAAGTACTGCTCTCATCTCAAGGACATTGATATGCAGATGTGTCTCTTGATCGGTCTATGTGCCTTGGGCTGTCTTTCCCCGAAAATGCCCCACCCACCCTTATCAGGGAAGCATCCGTGGTCACTGTGGCCGCTGGAGGGGGTAACACAAATGGGTGTCCTATCGTAACATGAAGTGAGGTCAACAACCACCAAAGATCCTTTTTGCAAGAATTTGTGATAATTATCCTGCGAGACATGGGGAGTTCTTGGTAAGACCACTGAGTGAACAACAGCCATTGCAGTATCCGCATGTGCATACAAGCCAATCGTATGGCTAGAATTGCTGCTGCCATCATTCCTAACAATTTCAGAACTTCTGATGCTGGTGCTTTGGTTTTGGATATTAAAATGCAGACATGCTGACTGAGAAGTAAGAATCTTTCTACTGGAAGTCTTAACATGGTGGTGGTGGTGTCCAGTTCTGCTCCGATAAAGACGATATGCTGTGATGATGACAAGGCAGATTTTTCTGAGTTTATTGTAATGCCCAGCTGGTTCCAGAGTGAGAGTGGATTCCCTGGCCTGAATGAGTTGATGCCTGGTGGTGGCGGTAAGGAGCCAATCATCTAGGTACGGAAACACCTGGAATCCTAAACGTCTCAAGTGAGCCGTGACCACTGTCATGCATTTGGTGAACAGTCTGGGGGCTGTAGTGAGACCAAAGGGCAGGGCTTGGAACTGGTAATGATTGGCTCCCAGCCAGAAGCACAGATGATCCCTGAATGGCCTAGCCATTTTTATGTGGTAGTACGCATCCTGGAGACCTATAGAGCACATTCAATTGTCTTTCCCTAAGAAGGGAAGTATCAACTGAAGCATGACCATCTGAAACTTCTCTTTCTTTACAGATTTGTTTAGTCTGCTGAGGTCCAATATAGGTCTCCAGTCCCCTGTCTTTTTTGGAACTAAAAAGAATCTTGAGTAAGTTCTGGATCCTGTCTGGTCTGCTGGGACTGGTTGGATGATTCTTTCTTAGCAACGTCTGGACCTCTACTGTTACTTATTCCCTGTAACTGGATGGAACATCCAGGATTTTCCTTGTCGGTGGAGGGAATGTGGTGAATGGGACGAAGTATCCACTGGAAATGATACTTTGTACCCAGTTGTCATTTGCTATTTTGAGCCAGGCGTCTGGGTACAAAGACAAGCGACCCCGACTGCCTCCAGAGCAGGACAGTCGGGCCTCCTTTCTGGAGCACTGGTAGGGCTTCCCAAAGAAGTGATCTCTATCGCCCTGGTTTTGCGGACCCCCTCTGCTGCGAGGGTGGCGTCTTCCATTATTTCCCCCTCCTCTGTCCCTGGAGGGGGTTCACCACGTGTGTCCTGAAAGGTTTTTTTGGCATATTTTCCCTCCCGTTTGACCCTTGGGGTAGGGTCTGGTAGGGGTGGAAAAACGGACCGTCTTTCCGTCCTGCTCACACCTGGTTAAAGTTTCCTTAACTTTGGACCCGGAAAGGGACGAGCCATCAAAGGGGGTATTCATGAAGGATGAAATGAAGGGCTCCGTGAAGGAACACAAGTGCATCCAGTACTGCCTCCTAAGGGCAACTCCTGTATCCGCTGTCCTACTCGTTCCATCAGCTGGATATGAAATTAGGCGCATGAACGAGTTCACTGTGGAACTGAGGGTAGCAAGCTGGGAGGCAACTTTGTCTGTAGCTCCTGCAGCTACTGTACCCTGAAGAGCATCTCCCAGCTCTTTAAGGAGATCTCTTTGTAGTCTCATAAAATGGGTTAAATAGTTAAGCGAACGAAGTGCAAAAGTCGCTGAACTAAATGTGTGCTTCCCATAGCTATCCATGATCCTGGAGTCTCTGTTATGAGGATGGATAGACGAGGAAGTTTCAGACATTTCCTTTATGGTGGCTGCCACCACCATCATGGCATCAACTGGCACACCTTTGGTCAAGAATGATTTATCTACGGGGCAGATATGAACTTATTAGGCCTCCTAGGGACGGGCTCCATGGTGTCCGGAGACTCCCATGCCCTTCGTGAGACCAGCTGCATAAGCTCATCGAAGGGCAGAGACACCCAAGGGGTGAAGGGCTGAGACCTGAAAGCCTTCAGGAGGACCGACTCGTCCTCAGTAGGGTTGGTGGACTGCCAGTCACCCCTCTGCCTAAGGACTTCCAGTATCTCAGCAAATGAGATATCCTCAGAGGGGGAACCATGAGGACCCTTCTGATTCATCCAAGTCAGTATCAGATGTTAGACTCCTAAGGGGAGTCCAAATGTTTCCTCTTACACACTCTTTCCTGGGAACCTCATCAGTGGGAACTTCTGGAGAGGTCTTGGAAGAGCATGGGCCTCCCAATGGGGCTTCCTGAGGCTCTGGGTCTCTGCGCTTAGCTAGGATCTGTGGGGCAGAAGCAGACACAGGCACTTTAGGGGATGAAGAAGCCAGACCTGAAGTGGAGGATGTCTTGGGAGACATAACTCTCCTCATGGCTTTGAAGGCACTCCTGCTCTGGCGTGAAGGGACCGATTGATCTGAGGAAACCGTCAATACCCCCAGCACCGGGACAGTGGGCTCTGAGTCCGAAGTAGGAGAAAAACTCATCTGAGCCGAAGCCCCGAGACGCAAAGTCAGAACCGACAAGTCGGTTCAACAATCCTCCCCGGACCCAACCAGAGAGTGCCGGCTCCTAGAGTCCTCGATCGGCTCCGAGGACATCAGAGTGAATGGAGCAGAAGACAGTGGAGCAGGTGTCGGCTCTGAAGGCTCCACAATCAGCAAGTCTGACTCCTCCAGCTCCGAAGGACTGGTATGGCTCGGAGGAAGAAGAACTAAAGCTGGCATAAGGATCTTCGGCTCCAAAGCCACCTGGGTCGGAGCTGATAATTTTGCAAAGGCCGGTGCCTGAAGAAGCTTCTGCACTACCCCAGCCACATCTAAATCTGAGAGGCTAACAGAAGACATAGATGAACGGACTGATGGTACCGACTGAAGAAGTGGAGATTTTGGAATTTTGGATACCAGTTCCAAAACCGGGGACCGGCTTTGAAAAGAAAAAAAACAGTCTGCTCCGAGACCTGTGGAGCCGATGTCACAGACTATTTTGACTTTTTCGATTTTTTTGAATCCACAGAAGATTTTGAGGACTTACTAGATCCATCCTGGTCACTCAAAATCTCCTGGAAAGAAGATTTCAACAAACCCCTGTCAATGAGCTTCCTTTTTCTCTCTTGGAGAACCCGAGAGGAAAAGGAATGGCAAATGGAACATGTTTCTCGTTAAGTGCAAGGCAGCCAAGCAGTAGACAATTCACATGGCAGTTAGTAACAGACATCTTCTGCCCACATTTACGGCATCTTTTAAACCCTGACTTAGGGTGTTTGTCCTTGTCATCAGCCATGACAGAAATGGACACACCCAACAGCAGCAATATACATTAGCCTTCTAATACAAAATAGGCTAACTATAAGCACACACACAGAAGCCTTTTAAGCTAAAGCTAACTATAAGTAGTAATAAGCTTTCTAATAAAAAACAGGCCAACTCTAAACACGGACACACACCAGCCTTTTAAACTAAGGTTAGCAAGCATACACACACAGATAATCTTAACAAGCAAGTTAACTCTAAGAACTATGCTACGGAAAAAAGTGACAAAAGGTCATTGAATAAACACTTACTAATAAATCACACAATACTATACTAATAACAAATGTGACAAAAGGTTACTGAATAAACAATTTTTACAGTCAGAAAATTTTAAATAGACCTATAAAGAAAAACAAGGCCAAATATATAGCTAAGAAAGCACACAGGGGAGGGAACACTGCAGATAAAGCTTTAAGACCTTATCTAACCTAATTATCTAACTATTCTATCAATAGGCTAAGTATAAGCTAACTATAACTTTGAAAATTGAAAAGTATTAAAGTTTTTACTGGCCTGAGCTAGCAAGAACCTCTGATCAGTTGCATCAGCAAACTAGATCTGAGGTAACTCAGGGTGCATCATGGGACAGGGACTTGGCCTCGAGCTACTTGAAATCTTCAAGCTTTGTAGTAGGTGTCAACTCGGAGCTGAGGGATCGGCTCCAAAGCCATCTGTAAAGAATGAACGGTAAGATAGAACAACTCCACATGTATACACTTTTTCCTTAAACTTGGCAATCAATCTGCTTTTCCCATCACTGGGAAGAGTACTGCTACCTGAAGCCACCCTAGCTTCCTTATTTTCCAGGAATACTGTATCTGTATCTGCAATGGATATAATATATAAGCATCTGTGAGAATCCTGCACTCTGTAAACCTGGTCCGGTCTCCAGGGGTGGGGGGTTGACAGTATGGATCGACATATGTCGTCTCAAAGACATACAAGATGACTACCTGAGAATGGTGGGAACCACTGGATTTGAATTCTGAAAAAGTACAGCTGTGTACACTTACCATAAATGTAGATGTCCGAGGGTATTCACTGTTGCAGTCCTTACAAATGGGTTACCCGGCTCCTGGTAGCCCGCAGTCGCCTAGAGTACCCAAGTCCTTGATATATGATGTCGGCTGTCTCCGGATTACAAAGGCAGGCAGCCGACGTCATTTCCTCAGTTTTTCTTGCCATAACTGTCAGGAGCCCCCACCCCCAAAAAATAAGACCAGGTAAGAAAAAATCCAGTCTGTGCCCTAGGAAAAATGGGGATGGAGGGAGGGAAACCAGGACTGCAACAGTGAATACACTCGAACATCTACATTTATGGTAAGCGTGCACAACTGTACTATGTTCATAGTGTTACACTGTTGCAGTCCTTAAAAATGGGTTGATTCCCAAAGCCCAAGAAAAAAACAAAAAAGGGAGGAGGAACACCACTGATTAACAGTTGGCAAGAATGCCCTGCAACACTGCAGTGGCAAATTGTAACGTTTGGTGGAAGTGTGGACAGAAGTCCAGGTAGCTGCTTCCAGGATGTCCTTATTAAGTACACCTCTAAGAAAAGCTGCTGAGGTAGAGGTAGCTCTAGTAGAATGGGTCCTAATACCCTGTGGAGGAACCTTACATGCTGTAAGTAATAAATGTGAATGGAGCAATCCATTTAGAAATAGTCTGTTTAGAAATAGCCTTGCCCTGGGCTCCAGGAGCAAAACTGACCAACAACTGATCTGACTTTCAAAAAGGTTTAGTCCTGTCCAGGTAAAATCTAAGTTGCCTATGCACATCCAGTGAATGCAGCAACCTTTCTCCTCTATTCTTTAGATTAGGAAAGAAGGTAGGCAGGTGGACAGACTGGTTGAGAGTCAGGCTAGAAACCACCTTAGGCATAAAAGGATTAGTCCGAAGAGAAACCCAATCCACATGGAAAGTGATAAAAGGCTCTACTGCCATTAAGGCCTGCAGCTCAGACACTCTTCTAGCTGAAGTAATGGCCAAAAGAAATGCAGTTTTCCAGGAGAGAAACTTCAAATCTGCTGAGGCAGCAGGCTCAAAGGGAGGCAGTGTAAGTTTCTCAAGCACAAAATTAATATCCCAAGCAGGGGCAGGTGCTCTTCTGGGAAGCTTAAAATTGCTAACTCCCCTGAGGAACTGTTTCATCAGGTGATGAGAGAAAAGGGGTTGTTCAAAGGAACAGTAAACAGAAATAGCTGAAGCATAAATCTTGATAGAACAGAAGGAAAGTCCGCCATTAAGCAAGCCTGCCAGATAGTCAAGAATTAGAGGAAGAGTAGGTCGAGATGGGTCTTCTCTCCTCTAGTCTGCATCCAAATGGAGAATCTTTTCCACTTATCTGCATAAGATTTCCTAGTACTAGGCCTCCTGGCCTCATGAAGTACCTCAACCACCTGTTGAGAAAAGTTTAAATTAAGAGCCAGGCAGTCAAATGCAGAGTCTGAAGGTGATGATGCAGAATCTCTCCTCCATCCTGAACCAAGAGATTTGGTATCAGGGGAAGATGCGAAGACTGAGACTGGGAGAGACTGCGAAGAAGTGGATACCAATGCTGCCTGGGCCAGTCTGGAGCTATAATGATAGCCATTGGTTTTTTGTCCCTCATCTTTAACAGCAGTCTGGGAAGAAGAGTCAGAGGAGGGAAGGCATAGACCGATAGCTGTGCCCAGGGGAAGGATAGAGCATCTACTTTCCAAGCTTTGTCGTGATGATCCCTGGTGCAAAAGGTTGGTAGAAGGTGGCTGGCTGGAGAAAAGAGATCCACTTGAGGAGTGCCCCAACGCTGAATAATGTGATGGAAGATGGTCTTGTTCAGTTGCCACTCGTGAGAATCCAGGACCTGCCTGCTCAACCAGTCTGCCAAGGTGTTGAGCCTTCCTGGAAGAAACTGGGCTATCAGATGAATGCCCAGAGAAGCTGTCATGGACCATAGTCTCATGCTTTGTCTACACAGGGGGTAAGAGTGAGTCCCTCCTTGCTTGTTGATGGATCACATGATTGTAGTGTTGTCTGTCCTGACTAGAAGAGTACCAGAAGAGAGAAGATGCTTGAAAGCCATCAAGGCCTGCTGAACTGCCATCATTTCCTTTAGATTTATGTGCAATTGAGCTTGTTGATAGCTCCAAGCTCCCTGAATGCATGTGTTCTCCAGATGTGCTCTCCAAGCGTAGTCTGATGCATCCCTGGTGAGAGTCCGATTGGCAGGAGGTGGACAAAGGTAGGCCTTTGTACTGTGCACAGGCCGTTGCCCACCAAAAGAACTCTGTCTGCAGCAGGGAAACTCTGTCTGCAGCAGGGAATCAGAGGAAGAATCAAGCCCAAATCCTCAGTGTGTTGACACCAAAGGTTTTTGAGGTACCATTGTATTTTCCTCATATGCAGTCTGGCATATAGAATCATCAGAATACATGAAGCCATGAACCCCAGGGCTTGCAGGAATTGCCTTGCAGACAGCTGGGTCATGCTTGCCAAGTTCTTAAAATAATTCGAAAGATCCATCTGTTTCTCTTGAGGGAGAGATACTATCTGAGCAGCTGTGTTCAGACTCACTTCTATGAATACAATCTCCCTGGTGAGTACCAATTTTGACTTTTTTTCATTGACTGTGTAGCCCAAAGAGGTGAAAAGGTTCTTTACAAAGTCCAAATCCTTTAGAAATTGCTCCGGAGAGTTGAATAAGGCAATCGTCCATGTAAGGGTAAATTTAAATGTTTCTTTGCCTGCAATAGGCAATGACTGGAGCCAGACATTTTCTAAAACCTCTGGGAGCAGTAGATAAGCCAAAGGGCAGTGCAGGTAACTGGAAGTTCCTGTTCCCTACCCTGAAACAAAGGAACTGCCTGCAGCTTTCCCTTATAGGGATGTGCAAGTAAGCTTCTTTTAGATCCAAAGTCACCAGCCTGGAATCCTTGTCCAGCACTGGCAGCAACTGCTGAAGACTGAGCATTTTGGATTTGGGAATCTTCAGATAGGTGTTTAGAATGGACAAATCCAGAATAGGGCGCCAGGTGCCCCCTTTTTTGGGGACCAGGTAAAGTCTCGAGTAAAAACCCTTTCCTATATGAAGTGCAGAAACTGGCTCATTGCTCCCAGGTTTAGCAAGGAAGAAACTTACTGTTCTGCTTCTGCCCTTTGAAGAGGGGGAATATGTGGGTATCCTTGGAGGACCGGGAAGGTGTGAAAGGAGAATTTGTAACCTTGGAATACTATTTTTAGCACCCATTTGTCATCAGTGACGGTGTGCCAGACGTCTGCAAAAATGGCTAACCTTCCCCCCATAGGAAACCCTGGGCACGCAAAAGCAAGTAGGGGAAGGCCGGAGTCACTGAGAATGTTTGCTTTGGGAAGTCTGATTAGAACTCCCTGATTCTGAAGAAGCCTGCCAGTGCTTAGCCTTTTGAGGGGTGGAAGTATATCTCCTGGAAGACCTGTAGCCCCTAGATCTAGTGCGACCCTGTTTACTATGGTCAGGAAAAGTCCAGTTCTTAGAAGAATAATGCCTGCTAAAACGAGAAGGCTGAACTTGCAGGAAGTCCTTAACAGTTTGCATAGTTAGCCTTATCCTCCAACTTCTTCAATACCTCTTCTGCTTTGCTTCCAAAAAGACTGTCCTTATGCAAGGGCACATCCAGTAATTTAGATTTTACAGGTTCAGAAAGGGGCTGTTCCCTGAGCTAAGCATGTCTTCTGATAACAGAACCAGTGGCCACTGCTCTGCAAGAAGCCTCCAAAATGTCAAAACCACAATGTAGAGAATGTTTAGTAACCAGAGTGGCAGAATTCAATAAGTCTTGCCTGTCCTTATTCTCCATAAGGGAAGGAACACCAGCAATTTTAGCCTTAATGGCCTCCAGAGTATGTTGCTGATACTTAAGCGAATGAAAGAGACAATTCACAGACCTAATAGCCACGGTGGAAGAAGTATAAACCTTTTTACCCCACCTGTCCAAGGCCCCCATGAAAACATCAGCAACTTCCAAAATCGGAGGAATAGCCAAAGGCTTATGCTGGGGCAAATCCAAGAATTCGCTTCTTAGACTGAGGATAGTCTTGACTTTCCCAGCTGAATGCTCCCAGAGGGTACTCAGAGTATCCCCAAACGAGAAAACTTCTGGGGAGAGGCCGAAGGGATAAGAGTCTTCAGCATCAGAATCCTCAAAAACCAGAAAAAAGCTGAGAGTGTCCTTCATCAGCAGAGGCACTGGAAACCTCTGAGTCTGAGGCAGACAAAACATCTGGGGACAATTCCCTAGCCCTCTTAGGAGGTGGCTGACAGCCCCTGATAAGAGTCAAGAGATCACTAGCCATCTTAACCATCTGAGCTTGAGGCAATTGAGGGGAGGCCAGCGCCTGTTTTGGGGGTAGATTTTCGGCTGGAAAGCCGGAGGGACTCGGGAGGCCTGGCCACTGCAGAAGTGTGGACCAAGGTAGTCTGTCTGGATTTGGTCTCCGGACGGAGAAAAGAGGCCGGCACCTGCTTAGCGGCCTCGGATCCATCAGAGGCAGCGACAGGAGGAGGGTCCGAAGGCAAAGTAGAAGCCTGTGAAAAGTAGGGCTCAGCAAAGGACTCCGAAGACGTCTGCTGCTGAACATCCGAGGACTTCAGGCACAAAGGAAGTGCCTCACTGGCTACCGCTGAACTGACAACCAATTTAACAGGGGAGTCATCTGTTAGTTTAACCCTAGGCTTGTTGCAGTCCTTATCCTTGCGCTTCTTGGGAACATCCAAAGTTGGGAGACCAGAAGACACCATGCCGACAAACTCAGGCCAAACTCTGAAGTGCTTATATAAAATCCCGGCTCTACGACGTATGGTACGCGGGTCGAAAGAAGCACAGAGATCACAATTTGGGACATCATGCTCAAGGCCCAAACAAGTAATACAGTAAGAATGAAAATCACGATGCGGAATCTGTTTTCCACAGGCAAGACAGTTGTTAATTTTCTCTGACATTCGTTAAAGCATGAAAAAAAGGGTCCGCAATGGGGTACTTATCTGAGGATGTCTTCAACTTTATAAGTCAGAATATAAAAGGAAGGTAATCGGCTGACCGGCACTCATGCAAACTGCTTCTGCTTCGGGCTCTCACGGCAATAAAGACTGAAGAAATGACTTTGGCTGCCTGCCTTTGTACCTGATGTCAGGCTTAATCCGGAGGCAGCCGACATATACCAAGCACTTAGGTATTCTGGCCAACTGCGGGCTACCATGAGCCAGATAACCCATTTGCAAGGACTGCAACATTGAAACACGATGAACATCCCAGAAGGCCAAGATATCTCTCTCTCCTGGGAAAGAGAGACTTCTTCAAGTTTCCACTTGAAGTATTCCCTCATGATACAGTGTGTATCCCCAAATGATTAGACCTCATGATCCACTGAAAATGAGACTTCTCAGCTGGCCTTTTTTGGCTCACAAATGAAAGTCACGCATACAGGATTGTTTTCCTGCTGGAAATTTTTAAGACACATGTCCGTTCTAAAGACCAGGTTTTGGGTGGGGTATTAAACTCTATTTTATATGTTATTGCGTGCACTAGTTCAAGTGTTTTTTACTTTCACTTTAAATGTGAATTTGACCAGGTCGAGTACTTAATGTTTTTCTGTTGCAAATATTTGTGTCAATAAGGTAGTTTTACAAAACACTGGCTTATTTAGCATTCTCTTGTGATGAAAAGAAGCCCTGTGTCACTGTCCCCAAACAGAGATCAGATCCACAAAGATCTGGGGTTGAAGTTAAAACTTGTGATTCAGGTGGACAACTCAATTGAAAGTTATTTGTTAGAAAATCTTTTACACCTGAAACATGAACTGCATGAACTGAAACATGAACTGCATGCAGCTGCGGATATATGTACAAAGCTAATGTATATAACTGCAATAGCATTCTCTACAAATGGCAAGAACTGATGTCACGTTGCTTACGCAAAGTTTAGGATGCCCACTTTTACCTGAAAGACTCAGCCTGCACTTTTATAGAATGTCATTAACACCAAGAGACCTGCTAAGATTTTCCTGAGACTTATACATATCTTTATTTGAAATGAAAACCAGATTTCTTAGACTGACAGATTATCCAGATGTACACTCTGCCACTGTCCAAGGTATCTGCCAGAATGGTTATGGATTAAGATGGCACAAAATATTTACCTCATCAATTCACCTACCACTGATGGAATCAGAAAAAGAAATGGAATAACAGATTTGTCCTACATTTCCCAAAGCCATGGAAGTAATAGCTGCACTTTCTTAAATGAAGTTCAGTTTGAGAGACCATAACTTTGCTGGGCTGACATCTAACTTTTCTTAACCTGGTTAGTCTTATGAGGCATGCTCTATTTTCAAGGAATTCCCAATGTAGTATCCATACTAACTACAGAAAAATTTGGCTAAGACACTGGGGAACTTCTCCTACTTTTTGATAAATGCCACAGGCTCTTTTATACCACCTGAGCCACAACCGAGGCAGACAGGATCTTAGTTAAATATATCCAAAGAGAACCATCTCAGTAGTGCAGTACCCCCCTTCCCCCATGCTATTCATTACTGGAAAATAAGCCCGACCACCTGGTGTGGTGTGTGTGAGAGTAGAACTCACAGCCTTCTGATCTTCTCAGTGTCAAAGGTAAGCATGACACTCACTGAGCCACTGACAATGACCTAAGGTCTTGGATAACAAGATCTGTATTGTTATGCAACCCGCTTAAACAAGGTGACTTCTCTGAATTATCTGTTGAGATAAAATTACTTTCCACTTAGCAGAATCCAATTGTGCTTAAAGAAAATCTCTTGGGCAAGGATGAAATATAACTTCTTTACATTCACTGTCCAAGTTAAAAAGGTCAGAAATGAAATGATTAGATAAAACTTTTCACTACTATTTGTATAGACCAAATTTGAATGAAGAGTCATTCAGGTAAAGATAAACGGAGCACATCCTCTTCTCTGAGGGTTACCATAACTGGGACTAATTATGTCATGAATGCAGTGTGGGTGGTGGCAGCCAGACCAGGATACCTTTTAAGTTCTGCCTTCCTAACAGTGAAAAGTACAGTGAAACAAAAAAGAAAAACCATTATAAGACTAAAAATTACTACAATCTGGCTGGTTGATTAGATGTCCACATCACTCTGGTGAACACCAATTGCATGAATAGATATGTAAACAAACAGAATCTTCCACAATGATATAGACTAATTGAGAAATCAGCAAGTAGTGATTTTACAGCATTCATACAATCCTCTTGATGCCAGTTCTACTTACTACTTATCTTTGAAAAATAGCTTCTGAGACAAAACATGAAGACAGTCTCTCTTTCCACTTCAAAGTATAAGGTATGACAGAAAATTAAAGGGTGCACTTTTGGTTTCTGGATATTACAAAGAGTGTACTCTCAAGGTTAATTGGTTCTTACGGTCCTTGAAAATAAAAATTATAATTGGATATCAAATAAAAACCAACTAAGACTTATGTTGCGTTTTCCAACAATGCTTTCTGATGAATACTTGGTGTATCGTTTATACATTTTCAGCAGTCTTAGCCCTCTACGCAACCTTCAGTTGTGCATCTGTCAAACAGTTTTCCTGGATTATTTCTGTTTGTTACTAGACTGCTTTTCTTGACAGGTCAGTTACAAAGAAAGATACACAATCAATATGACCCATTTCTTACTTTATTAGAAAACTGAAATGCATTGTATGGAGCTAAAAACTAAACTGCAGAGATGGCTTTACTTTTGTATGTCATCTAAGCATTTTCATAAACCACCAAGTCACCACCACTCTTGAAGAATGAACAGATTATGATGTAAACAGTTTTGAGTGATCAGGTTATATGTTACTACTGCAATTTCCACCGAAGGGGAATGGGCTACATCTATAGCTTGTTCTACTGTCCATAGAGAAATTTACCCTGAATTGGTATATTTTTCTCTTCAAATTTTGAAACAAAGTAATCTATTCTTAATTCAATTTTGAATCTAGATAGCTGTGTGTAATTCTCTGTTGTGCTATTCATTTAAACCCCCCAAAATACATCAAATGTGTTTAGGGTAGTAGCTGCAGAGTTCAGTGTGGGGAATGTACATCTCTTATTGAGCACAAGGGAAAATGTTTGAAAAGGGCATTTCTCTTGTACAAGGTACTCGCAGATAAGTTTCTCTACATTATATTAAACTTGCACTGATAACGGTTCTTGAGCACCTATCACAGAAGTGGTTCTTTAAACACTTCATGCACAGCAGACACTATGAATGGCTTATCACTCAAACTTTACAGTGCACTGATTGCCCTAAATATGCTCTGAACCTCTCATGGACACCAAGATTCAAATAAAGACAAAATATAAAAAAAGTACATGGGCTTACTCAATGAGATTATTTCTTTTATATTTTTTTTTTACAGCCATGGCAAGCAGACAGCACACAAAGTTTTGCACTGGGGCAGATGTAGATAAGAAGGGGGGGAATAGGCTCAGTATGCCCCAAATGCTAGCTGCAGTGCCAACTCCATGCCATAAGATGTACAAAATTAAGATGCCCACAGCCAGCTGCACTAAGAATCATTCACAAGAACCTAGAGAACTAGACATTTCCTGACAGCTATATATTACTCTGCACGTCTGTAATGACAAACAGCCCAACAGACAAAAAGCTACATTTTATTACTTTTGACTGATGACAGCAGGAGCTATACCTGTTGTAGTCTAAGTGCATTCTACACTCTACCTCCCCTTCATCCCATCTTCCTCCTGAATGCCTCCATAAATTCAGTCTCCACCATCCATACCAAGTAGTCCATTTCACAGCCCTGTTCATAAATAATTCCTTTTACAGACCCAAGTTATAACAGTAATTCCTTACAATATTCTGCCTGTGTTGCCTCTTCTCCATCTGTCCTACTTGTTAAAGATGACCCCTATATCTCCCTGGCAAATCAAGTGCTCATCTACTATGTTCGCCTGTCTCTTCTGAAATCGGGTGAGAAAATCACCACCTCCTCTAGTCCCTGGTAAGAACTACATATGCCCCATGTCATGTTTTCCTATGACCTGTACATAAAACTAGGTTACATATGACATACAACTTCTTCCAGCCATGAAATGATAGTGGCTGCTATCCTGGAGAGTACTGCTCTCTCGAAAAGCAACCAGCCTTCCTGTCCAGATTCTCCTGAAGACATTACCACGTCACTGCTGCTAGACTAACTACAGTTTACTTCCCTGGACTTTTCCTGCAGCATCTCTGCCCTTGTACAAGGACACCAGCAACTGATCTCCTCCACTCTTCACGTAGTTATGCAATGGCCATATACTGTACTAGATATGGCATAGCCTAATTATCTCACTACTGTTTATTCTTCATTTACCTCCAGGATTACTTTTCTCAGCCACTTACCTCAGTCCACTTCCACTATGCTTTTCACTAGTATGTTTCCTCAAACTTTGCTCTATTTTCACTTTTATTGTAACTCTACTTAACTTGGTCTTTTTTATATCCTTCTTATGCTACTACCACATATGCTTCTCATGACAACCCTGCGAAGTTGCAGGTGTTTCTACATTTTTACTAATTCTGAATTTTTAATGTACACATGTACTGTGCACAGCTACTCCTAAATTATATGGTTCTGCACTCCTATATTATCTTAAATGAAATGTCACTGGTAGAATTCTTCCAGGTCCCCTGTGAAAATGGGCCAAGCCACAAAAATGATGACTAGGTACTGCAAATGCACATAAATGAAAGCATGTGTTCTTTATATCTGTCATTTCTTGCAGAAATGATGCAATATTTACTCAATGATCAGTGGAGATGTCCTACAGAAAAAACCTGGGAAACATTTTAGCACTTCATTATCCACAACTCTGTGGATGCAGTTCCATCAATTTTCAACTCATGCTTTATCTAGTTAAGGGTCATATCCAGAAGTACAAGAAACAGAACAAGGCAGGAGATGATACTCAATGAGAAACCAGTCCCATCAGACTCACAGAGACACACACACAGACGCACACACACACAGAGAGACACACACACACAGAGAGACACACACACACACACACAGACACACACACACACAGAGACACACACACACACAGAGACACACACACACACACACACACACACACACAGATGTGAACACACACACACTGAGACACACACACACAGACACACACACAAATACTAAGAAGTTACCCCAGACAGAGAGACGCACACACACACACTGAAACGCGCGCACACACACACTGAAACGCGCGCACACACAGATGCGCTCGCACACAGACGCGCACACACACACACTCCCCTCGTATGTAATCTGGAGCACTCTTAATTCACCTACGTCCTTAAGATGTGAAGGAAACTGGACTGCTCTACAAAAACCTACACAAATGCTCAAAAGTTACCCCAGACAGTAAATGAACCCAATAACCATGTTTTATTTACAAACCGACAGATTTATACGTCCTAAATGGAAATTCTCCCCCAGCCTACAAAAAAAAAATAAACTCTGCAAAGAAGGCAGAGCTCTGAACTATAAACTTTACTCAATGTCAGGAAAGAGAAATACAA